>NW_027670717.1:0-2500 GCF_964199315.1 Orbicella franksi
ACCATCGACAGTTGATAGGGCAGAAATTTGAATGAAACATCGCCAGCTCAAGGCCGTGCGATTCGATCAGTTACTATGAATCACCAAAGAACCGGGCAGAACCCGCATTGGTTTTTAATCTAATAAATACATCCCTTCCAGAAGTCGGGACTTTTCGCATGTATTAGCTCTAGAATTACTACGGTTATCCAAGTAGTAATGGTACAATCAAATAAACGATAACTGATTTAATGAGCCATTCGCAGTTTCACAGTACAAGTGCTTATACTTAGACATGCATGGCTTAATCTTTGAGACAAGCATATGACTACTGGCAGGATCAACCAGGTAGCTATCCCTCAGGGAACCCGGCGGGAACCCTATTGCGTCTGCTTCCTTTGAAAGGAGGCTGGCATTTCACCGTCAAGCTGCACTGGGAATCCTCCCGGCCATGGAAGACGCACGAGGCGTTCGACCCTGTCCGAGGGAAACCCGTTCTCTCTTTGCCACGTCTTTCCACTGCTTCACCCTAGTAAGCTTCCGGCATACCAGTGAGACAGCCAAGTGCACGGAATGCCGACAAGATACATCGGGGAAGAATGATTCTTCCGAATCTAAGCCGCTATTCTTGGCCAAAGGCCATCAGGTACAACATCCATCCGTTCTCTCGTTGTCCACACCGAGACAACTTGGCTTCAAGTTCAGTCATTTCATGCTACCGACCGAGCAAGTTTGGTCGACTTTGCTCCTTTTTCCTCCAAATACCCTCCTTTCCTACCCGAGAACACATTACCGAGCAGGGCTTACTGTTACGGACCGATACAGCTCAATTGCTCTTTCGGTCTTTCCCGATGCCTGCCCTACATTATAACCCGAAACCGTCTATTCCCCCAACCAAGTTTAGACACTTAGAAAAATGTCGAAAATTTCGATTTTTCGAAACTGCTCCAAAGCGCTCCCCATGGCATTCCAAACGTGCGTCTGCATGTCAGAGTTACGAAAACGAAGAGATTTCCACGAAGATGACCGATGATTGCCGAAATTTCCCGACGAAAACCCGAAGCTCAAAGACCACACCCTAAAGAGCGCAAAATTGGGATTTTACACTTTTTCAAAACTTTGTGCGGCAAACTATTGGCCAGCTCGAGTTACGTGCAGGCGCCAAGTTTGGCGCTGTCACGTCATCGTTAAGGGGGGTGTGCTACACTATCTTAAAACTGGGCGTCGGTCCCCCTATTCTATAAGCACCCTTAAGATTTTCACCATTTTCAAAACTTTTTGTGGCAAACTATTGGCCAGCTCGAGTTACGTGCAGGCGCCAAGTTTGGCGCTGTCACATCATCGTTAAGGGGGGTGTGCTACACTATCTTAAAACTGGGCGTCGGTCCCCCTATTCTATAAGCACCCTTAAGATTTTCACCATTTTCAAAACTTTTTGCGGCAAACTATTGGCCAGCTCGAGTTACGTGCAGGCGCCAAGTTTGGCGCTGTCACATCATCGTTAAGGGGGGTGTGCTACACTATCTTAAAACTGGGCGTCGGTCCCCCTTATCTATAAGCACCCTTAAGATTTTCACCATTTTCAAAACTTTTTGCGGCAAACTATTGGCCAGCTCGAGTTACGTGCAGGCGCCCAGTTTGGCGCTGTCACATCATCGTTAAGGGGGGTGTGCTACACTATCTTAAAACTGGGCGTCGGTCCCCCTTATCTATAAGCACCCTTAAGATTTTCACCATTTTCAAACCTTTTTGCGGCAAACTATTGGCCAGCTCGAGTTACGTGCAGGCGCCAAGTTTGGCGCTGTCACATCATCGTTAAGGGGGGTGTGCTACACTATCTTAAAACTGGGCGTCGGTCCCCCTAATCTATAAGCACCCTTAAGATTTTTACCACTTTCAAAACGTTTTGCGGCAAACTATTGGCCAGCTCGAGTTACGTGCAGGCGCCAAGTTTGGCGCTGTCACATCATCGTTAAGGGGATTTGCTACACTATCTTAAAACTGGGCGTTAGTGCCCATATACCATAAGCACTCTTAAGATTTTCACCATTTTCAAAACGTTTTGCGCGAAACAATTGGCCAGCTCGAGTTACGTGCAGGCGCCAAGTTTGGCGCTCTCACATCATAATTAACGGGGGTGTGCACCACTATCTTAAAAGTGGGCGTCAGTCCCCCTATTCTATAAGCACACTTAAGATTTTCACCATTTCAAAACTTTTTGCGCCAACCTATTGGCCAGCTCGAGTTACGTGCAGGCGCCAAGTTTAGCCAAGTTTAACCCTAACCTAACGCTAAGCCTACCTAAGCCTAACCTAACGCTAAGCCTACCTAGGCCTAACCGAACGCTAAGCCTACCTAAGCCTAACCGAACGCTAAGCCTACCTAGGCCTAACGCTAAGCTAACCCTAACCCTAACCCTAAGCTAACCGTTACCCTAACTCTAAGTCCAAAAGGCTCCCCTCGTTCGAGGTCATGTTAGTGCAAGTCAAAAGGGCTCCCCTCTTTGCCTTGAGATGTTTCT
>NW_027670718.1:22500-23940 GCF_964199315.1 Orbicella franksi
CGTCGGTTGGGACTGGGTCTGAAAGGTGCCGGGAAGGTAGGTGTGGGCCTCCGGGTCCGTGCTGTTACAGCCTGGTTCTCTCATGGCTCGGGCCCGACCGAGGAGTTGCAGGGCATGCCTCCTGTGGCTAGGGTCCCCTCCCTCCGGCCGGCTGTCCAATGCGGTGGACTGCTTGCAGTGCTCGGCGAACGCTGCCGGTCGTTGGGGTGGTGATCTCGTACCATGCCCTTAGGATGTTGGCGGTCATATGGGTGCATCCGACCCGTCTTGAAACACGGACCAAGGAGTCTAACATGTGCGCGAGTCTTAGGGTGAGTGAAACCCCGAGGCGCAATGAAAGTGAAGGCGGCCCCGGCCGCTGAGGTGAGATCCGCTGTTGTGGCGGCGCATCATCGACCGACCTATTCTACTCTTAGGAAGGTTTGAGTAAGAGCGTGTCTGTTGGGACCCGAAAGATGGTGAACTATGCCTGAATAGGGTGAAGCCAGAGGAAACTCTGGTGGAGGCTCGTAGCGATTCTGACGTGCAAATCGATCGTCAAATTTGGGTATAGGGGCGAAAGACTAATCGAACTGTCTAGTAGCTGGTTCCCTCCGAAGTTTCCCTCAGGATAGCTGGAACTCAGTACGCAGTTTTATCAGGTAAAGCGAATGATTAGAGGCCTTAGGGTTAAAACAACCTTAACCTATTCTCAAACTTTAAATTGGTAAGATGTCCGACTTGCTCGACTGAAGCCGGACTTTCGAATGCGAGTACCTAGTGGGCCATTTTTGGTAAGCAGAACTGGCGATGCGGGATGAACCGAACGCCCAGTTAAGGTGCCAAAGTCGACGCTCATCAGACCCCACAAAAGGTGTTGGTTGCTATAGACAGCAGGACGGTGGCCATGGAAGTCGGAACCCGCTAAGGAGTGTGTAACAACTCACCTGCCGAAGCAACTAGCCCTGAAAATGGATGGCGCTCAAGCGTCGCACCTATACTGGGCCGTCGGGGCGAATGCCAAGCCCCGACGAGTAGGAGGGCGCGGTGGTCGTGACGCAGCCCTTGGCGCGAGCCTGGGTGAAACGGCCTCCGGTGCAGATCTTGGTGGTAGTAGCAAATATTCAAATGAGAACTTTGAAGACCGAAGTGGAGAAAGGTTCCATGTGAACAGCAGTTGGACATGGGTTAGTCGATCCTAAGAGATAGGCTAATGCCGTGTCAAAGCGCCCGATCCTGGGCCGCCTATCGAAAGGGAATCGGGTTAATATTCCCGAACCGGAACACGGATATTGCCACCTGGTGGCAGGTGCGGCAACGCAACCGAACCCGGAGACGCCGGCCGGAGCCCCGGAAAGAGTTCTCTTTTCTTTTTAACAGGCTTTCACCCTGAAATCAGATTGTCTGGAGATAGGGTTTGATGCCTGGTAAAGCACCACACTTCTTGTGGTGTCCGGTGCG
>NW_027670721.1:0-33000 GCF_964199315.1 Orbicella franksi
ACTACAGAAACACCAATTGATGTAATACACAACAACTCAGATTTGTCCACAGACAGTGATTCGGGTAATGATGTTGAAGTTTCAGTTGCGACTCCTCTGAAGAAATTGAGAACTCTGACACTGATGGCCATTCACTGGACTCCCCTGATGAAAGTGAAACTAATGGTTCCCAAGAAAAAACATTAATTTTTCTGCCAAAGAATGTACCTGTATGGCTATTTTGGCCTTAATTTCAAGACATTTTATGACAATGAGAGGCTGCTAAAGATATCCTTGTTTTAATGAAACTACTGGTAATTTGTCCAGAGAATGTCACAGTACAGTTTTACAAATGTACAGCAAGTGTGTGGAAACTGTGAGCTTTTCATTTATGACATCTGTGAGAGATGTCTTCTTTTTCCTAAAGTCATCAAGTCAAAGTCAAAGGATCAAGTCAAAAATTGTTCAACAGTGGGCTGTGATGGGTATGTGTGTGAATCTACAATTATATTAAATATATACATGCATATATATACTTTTGGTTTTATTGAAATTGTAAATAATGTATATTCATTTATGCTGACAGAATTTTTTGCTTAATCTATTTATCAAATCTAAGAGCATCCAGTTTTCTATCAGTTAAACTCTGGGTGTTTGATTTAAGGGTCCATACGGGCACATATACACTAACAACTCACGTTGGATCTAAAAAGCAATGTTATCAGTGCTATAGTTTTATGTTGAGTTGTCAGACTTAAACTGGAATTAATGTACATTTGTTTGGAAATAATTATCTTGGAGCTTGAGAACAATAAAAAGGTATGGAACTCCAGAGAAATGATTGTGTTGATTTTTACTAATTCACAGAAACTGATTCATGCACTGAGTTCATCTTTAATTTTGACATTTTGAGAAATTTATAGAAATTTCCAACAATATGTCATGTGTTTTAGCTATTCCCAAAAATTCCTAGATATTCCAAACACATTTTTTAAAACAGTCTGGGAAATAATAGGAGTTCCTAGGAATTCCCAATAATTCCCAGTCATACTTTTCACTATTCCCAAATATTCCCAGAAATTCCAAGGTCTTGGATTAAGCATAATTTGTATGGCTTGGAATAACTTGGAATTCCTAGGAATTCCCAATAGTTCCCAGTCATACTTCCACTATTCCCAAATATTCCCAGAAATTCCAAGGTCTTGGATAAAGCATAATTTGCATGTCTTGGAATAACTTGGAATTCCTAGGAATTCCCAGACTACTGGGAATTTATTTCGCAGGGGTATTGCAACATTTTGTTGCAATTACTGGCGGCGTCATAGGTGTTGCATGACATATTTTACACATGAATGCGCCTCTTAAAAGTTTGACAACTCCAAGCGGCAAGGACAAAGTTTGTTTTACTTTCAATATGCCACAAACCATTGATTTGACTTCGCTGATTTGAGAATTTATCATCTGAATATCTCCATGATTAACACCTCTAGACCTGTTAGGAGTAAAGTCCTCATCACTATCATCAGAAATGTCATAATATGAAATGGATCTTTAAAGAAGCCCGAGTGTTGCTAATGACCCCGACAGCACAAATTTTTCTGCTTCCACATTTCCAAAAGGCCAAACCTGCAAAAAACATTATCTCAAGTTAAGTAAGCAGCTGTAACCAGACCAAATACAAGGAAGACATGTCACTATACTTATGTTCAGTCTATGTCCATCACTTGCCAGAGGTTCTCACTCTATCATTAAAATGAAACATTTCTGTTCTTTATACAAGACAAACACGTGGTCATCCCGTGCTCACCTACTTTACTTTCCATTACACATTTTACTTCATATTCAATGATAATGCATGTATAGAGATTTAAGACTCCATGTGCTATATAAATCCAAGTTTAGCATTTGCAAAACAATGCAAAAATTAACAGTGACCTTTAGTGCCTTCGTTGTCCACTATCTTCAGACCATTGCCAGTCACCAACTCCAGAGAGGGATCATTGAAGGAATCCCTTGCCTTGGACAGAACATAGTGAACATTAGCTGTATCTTCACTAATGTTAATGTATGTCTGCCCAAGCTCTTGGAAAGATGGGGGTCCCTTCTCATTCTTCTGGGTCATTTCTGCATGTATAATTTTTGCAATGGCACCACCTTTCCGTTTATTTCCACCAAATGGTGCTGGCCTGAAGAGCTGCCAGGATTGCCCCCATATGTGAATACTTGGCTAAGATGCCCAGAGTGCTGCTCTGCAATTTGTGGGACATTTGAAGAGGTCTGCAGATCCTCTCCCATAACTTGAAGGGGATGTCCATCATCCAGGTGCAACACATTAAATCATCCAGACTCATTTGGCCAAAATGACATGTCACCAAATTCGTCCTTTAATAAAGTGAATTTGCTTCAACCTGTGAAAAAGTTCTTTGTTTACTGCTTGCATTCCTAAACTTAATACCCTTTATATGTTGGCCATTTCATTGTATATTGTGCTTACTTTATTCCATGCAAACTTTGGCAGAGTTGGCATATATAGTATTTAATATCAGAGTGTACGTCACAGACACTAGTTATCTACTCTTGTAATCAGAATGCTCAGAAAATATAAAATCATCTCGCAATAAAGTACTTTCAAGCAGGTATTATAATAAATACTGGACTCCCAGTATTTTAGTGCTCCTTTTACTGCTACTTCAGTCCATAGACAATTAAATTAAGGTATTTATTTATTCATGCATTCATTTGTTTATTCATGGGCACTGTCTAGCTACCATTGCAAAGCATGCTGGGTACGCCTGTCACCCACACGAACTCTGAACTGCTTTCGCTCTCAATAGAAACTATCGTTCCTTTCATTCACACATCTCTGCACGGGCTTTAAGCTCAAAGTTAAGATTTAAACTGTAATAGTTTAGACATGAACGCTACCAATGCACATGCACATTGTGGCGTGAAGCCGGGACCCTGCAAAATTATGAGGTACGTAATTATGCATTTACTTGCCTGAAACGCTCGAGAAAGTCTCGATACCGATAAGTCAGACGCTGCGATGCGAAGTCGAAGATTCTTTTCCTGGCGTGAAAGGTCCTGTATCTTGCTGCTTGCCATAACGATAAACTCACAACCACAGAAAACGCGCCAAACACTCCACGAGAACGAAGGGCTCGAGACGTTACGCCAAGGCCGCGAGGGACTGAGGAACAGGACGAAGCGTTCCCTCCCCCAGCTCCCCCTGAGGTACTTTTGTCACTTGGAGTGCGCAACGTCTTTGCCCAAAAACAAAAATTGAAATTGATTTCAATTTTCAATTTTCCATTTTTAGACTTCCATCGAAAACAGAAAAACTAAGCCATGCCACAGACTGCAACATTGTCGGAGAAACAAAATTGCCGCTTAGTTCATTTTTCTCTTCCTTGTAGACAGAACTTAAATAAAAATATAAGCTCTGTTTCAATGTTCTGCCGAAAGGAAAATAGTCAAACATTTTCAATTTGGCACTTTCTTACTTTTTATGATAAAAAATCATGAAAATCAAAAATTGACATCAATTTTCAATTTTTGATTTTAAACGAAAATTGAATGGACGAATTACCCACGGACCCCCCGTACCTTGTACCCCGGCCCCGCGTTTTCCATCTAGCCGGAAAAGAAGGGCCGGAAAAGAGGACAAATTTAACCTAACCCGCATGTTAAATGACAGGTAGAAACAGCTGGCGCTACTGAAACTTCCGAAATCACAAAGTACATCTCGGATACATCGTCTGATACCTCAGTTCCACCTTTGTACGCTTGATAAGAGTTAACGTTAACCACTAAACTACTAAACGTTAATTACTAAAAGCAATCAGTTTAGAAAGAATACAGACATCAAAATCACAAACAAAACGGAATAGAAATCAAAATCTGTGATTGCTAGGTTCTAAATGTTTTGTGTAGCAATATTACTGATTTTTTTTTTCTTTTTAACTTACAGGTATTCAAGATCCAAGAGGCTGGTGAATACTCCTCTGGGTAGATATTGAATCTCATTTGACGCCAAATTCCTGCAAAAAAAATAAATAAATAATAATAATAATAATATTATAAATAAATAAACAAAATAAACAAAATTCCTTTTTTTATAACGCAAAGGTCGAGGATTTTATTTTTCTCTAAGCATTTAACCGTTTGTAAACTGCCCGAACAATGTAAGATCACGGTTTTAGGACTGGACTGGCTAAACAACAACTACATTAAGCACTTAGGAGCTCACGTGAGATGTACGCGTGAGTGAGTCCCTGTCTTCTCTCTTGAACTTGCAAACTACAGCATATTCAAAACCGTTACGTAACGCATAATCACAATTCTACTAAGACAAATAACTAAGCGATTGCTGGTGGACAACTTCACCGAACAGGAACTAACGTATGAGGTCACGTAACATTAGCTCGTGAGCGAGTGCCTGTCTCCTTTCGCGACCGTGTAAACTACTGATATAAACACTTAGATGTTGTTTCCAGCACAGAATGCAAAACGTCATTAGTCATTTCATATGGTCTATGACAAGTGAGGGCGTAGATTTTCTCTGTCAACCAATCAAACTAGGGATGGAAATCGAGGCTCCTTGTCCAATTACCATTCAGTAATTTTGCCTTCTGTGTTATAAAATAACCTTATAATAAATGTATCGTAAACACTAACGTTTTGGACCAGGAACCATTAAAGCAATCGGTACCATCAAGACCTCCGGCCGATATTCTCCCACTACGGCTCTCGCGCTTGGTTAATTACAAATTTTCGACACAAAATTATGTTTTCAATATCTCAAGCTCGGGTTTATTCTCATAGCATTCTTAAACTTTCGAAAATTTCAGCTTTGATATTCTTGAGTCACTTGATTGCATGAAACGTATCGCTTTTCCATATACTTTAATAGAACGAGTATACATTGCTTCGGCTCTTAATGATTTGTTTGCATAATGCGTTATGTTATTTTCTCTGCATACGCGTTGCACTTAAAACGTAACCGATTAGTAGACTCGATCTCTGAGTCGACAGGTGTCGAATTGTGACGGCTCGACGACGAAAATTTTACCCTCTTCCCCTTCCACAGCCCAATCGCATATCCTTTCCTGCGAGAGAAGTCCTTTCACGACTAGACTTCCGGTTCGTTTTATAAGCTGTCCAAACTGTCCATTATTCACTAATTGAGAACGCGATAAAGTTTATTGCTCGAGTAGTTTAAAACAACATGTCGCAAAATTGATCCATACGAAGCCACTGACCAAATGTACAAATACCGCTAACTAAACTACTCCGCCACCAACCAGAAAAATATACAAAGGTTTTACTAATCTCCTAGGATGGCTTCAACAAGCCCGTCGGTTTTAACAACCGATAAACATACAAGTTTAATGAACAATTAAGGTCTGGAAGAAAATTCGTCCAATTAGCCTATGCTGGACATAACCAGCAAAAGTAAAAATTGCTTGAACTAATGCGCAAGAGAATTCATAACAGGCGAAATTTGTAACTGACATCTGACTAACAGCCTAAGAAAGCATAACACTGGCATTTGAATAATTGTAGGCTTTACTCACAAATGACAAAGAGCGTTGGACCTTATGATTCTTTTTAAACCTATTACAAAAACTTTTCGGTAAATATTTATAAATTTGTTGACCACTAATCACTCTACAGTTTTGCAAATACGTTAAATGATCTGAAGGCATCAATGCCCAGCGCAGTTATATACATAGGTTAAGCAGCTGTAAAATTAACACCTGAACCTTCTCCGCAGCTCAAATATATGACATTTCATATATTTATCTGCATTCTTCACCATCTACGGGTATATTACAAACTTACAATGTTACCAGCTCCCAGTTGGCTTGATAGCTCAGTTGCGCACTGCAACGGTATATGTACAAATGTAAATATATCGCAGAGGTCATTGGTTCGAATCCCGTTCAAACCTAACATTTTTTCAGACTTTAATTTCACAGCTGGGTAAGTTGTGTATATAACTGTGATGCTCATCAATGTCTTCATATCTTTCTCCGTAGTCCAAATGTAAAATCTTGCATGTATTCATTTGCACGTTAAATAATCATTAACAATTCAACCCTAGCATGTGTTACAGGATCTTCAATTTTTGATGATCACGCGTTTTAGAAGAGAAGAGAATCATTTGTAGCTTTATCCAAGGGACCGTCAGCATTTGTGTTTATCGTCTCGAGTTCGATACGGCGTTCGAAAATCAATGAAGCCCTCATGCCAATGCCAGTTGTATTTCTAAGATGAAAGCAACTAATTGTGACCTTGATAGTTACCATCTTAATGACTATTACATGCTCATTTCCTCTTGGATTTACAAGGTACTTTGGTGCACATCGTTATTAAGCAGATCGCAAATGGCCGTATTTACCTAGAGGAAGATGTTATACGTCCGACTACTTTTAGCTATAGGTAGGTACGAGAGGCACGAAAGTCCAGAAAGCTCGCGTGTTGACGAATCAACTTTTCGTGAGAGTGACCGTACTGGCTGGACTGTACAAAATTACCGATCCGTGCAGAAAGGAAGCTTAGCAAACTCCATTGCGATGCATTTGCGAAGCAAATGTAGAGCAAAACATTGTATGGGTGAAGTAATATTTTACCTGACTCTGCAGACCATCTACGAGAACCCGAATATCTTTTCAGCTACACAAGTAAAAACAGCGACAAATTGCACTAAAAGCGTGTGGAGCCATGTCCTTTACACAGTTTATTCACGTTTAGTTCGACTGTTTTACTACCTGGACGCATTATACATCTGAGACGTATAATAAGACTGTTTTATACGTCGTACACATTGCCTAATTTCATGTCGCCCGAGAGACTGGCACTAACGGATTTGTGCGGACAAAATGACAATGGCGTCCGCTGTGGTAGACGAATTAAGCACATCGCAGAAAGTAAAAAGTTTCCGTTTTTGGCAGTGATAGTGTTCAAGGAGATATTGTAAGAGTTCCTGGAAAAGCGGTGGTGAATACTATACGTTAACAAAACTAGCCTCAGAAAGAAAAAAGGTTGTCGATGCTTATTTGTAAGTTCTTGACCAAGCAAAACATGAAGTTAATTTTAATGACCATGCCATTTGCACGAAACACTGGGCAGCAGGAAGTAGAAAAGATATCGAAGACCTGCCGACTATAAAATTTACCACGTGTGGAGTCGAGCACTGGAACTGTGATGCAACACTTTGTACGAATTCGTTGAGAGCAAATAGTAAGTTGACTTACTACCGTTTCAGTGAAGTCGCTGATTGTCCAGAGAAGCGCCATGCATACAGTAAAATTCTGAATAAAAGCGTACATTTCAAACGAGATCTCATTTGTTCTGCCCACTGGACTAATACACCAAGAAGGGATATAAATAAACTTCCAAATTTGCCATGCAGTAACAGTTATCTTGAAAAGAAAATTACTAAGAAAACAACACCAAGTGGAAAAATGGAGTCGGCCAAACGTGCTCTTACAAAGCAGCTGAATGAGAAAGTAAAAAGGAGGAGACCAGTTTATAAAAAGGAAGATAACCCCTCTGAATGTGACGTGTTAAGAGAGGAAAGTGAGGATCTAAAAGAGAAACTGAAAGTGAAAACAGAACTGGTAAATAAAATGTTTACATGATGAATTGAGCTCGCTTAAAGCGGAGAAAAAAGCCTATGCCAAACAACTGAGACAATTTTGCCAAAGCAACCAAAAGTATACATTCTTCTATGCTTGTTTGAAATTGTATCCACAACAAGTTCTGTACATGATTGGATTATCATTAAATGACTTTGACTGTCTTTTTTGAGTGTGTCCTGCCCTGTATTTCTGCAATTGTCTATCCTGATTATGAAAATGGCCAAAGAAAGCAAACAAAGGGGACAGAACTAATGTGCTTTCTAAAATAGACAACACACCCTCCATCTAGGAATATTGGGATTTATGACAAATACAAGTGATTCTACTCAGTCCAGAATTTTTAGTGCCTGGGCATGTTTTTTTGTTTTGTTTTGTTTTGTTTGTTTGTTTGTTTTTTTTTGTACTGTTTTCGATGCAATAGACCTCAGCCCTTTACCTGGAGAGGTGTCCTCATTATTACCAGAAGATTTATGGGCTTCAGATTTTCAGGATACTGTACTTTTGACTTCTGGGTGAAAACTGGATCTCTTCCTTAGAGAATTATGACATCAGCATTGCAACACTTAGTTCTTTAAAGAACCATGACACTGGCAAAACTGGCATATGGATTACACCATATGGTAACTTGGTCATGTGTATTGGTCCATACCCAAGGTCGGTTACGAATAGTGATTTTACTTCAGACTGTGGTGTTCTTGGCATGATAAAGGAAAAAGGCACCACGGTTTTGACCGACAAGGGAGTTGAAATTGAGGATCTCTGTCACTCAAAGTGAACTCTACACAATCGCCCACTACTCAAATGTGATGCCCAGTATAAGGAGAGTGACACAAGCAGAAACGTTCATGTGGCAACACTAGGAATTTATAATGAGAGTTACATAGGTAGAATGAGGGACTGTTCCTATACTGGCATGTTGACCAAAAAGATGTGACATTCTTGGTTGTGTTTACAAGGTTTTTGCCCATATTGTAAACATGTTGTTTGCCCCGATCGGTCCCAAAGAGGCAGCTCAACAATAAGGTTCTCACTAGCCATTCCCATTTTACATTTAATCACTGTACTCATATCATGCATGTCTTAACCTTCGGACGTACACGGCGGGAGGGAGGGGGTGGATGCCACCCCCCATAAGATTTTTTCAAAGTTTTGAAAAGACGATTTACTCTACTGGGCTGAAACTTTCAGTAGCTGTTCCTTCGTTCTCTGTGAAAATTTTGATATGCTGTAAAGCAACTGTTCTATGCCATAGAAAGGTAACTTTGCTGGAGTAATCTCGCTCGTAATGAAGTAATCGTTTCTTCAACTTCTGTTTCGGAAGCCATTTTGCATACAGAATTTTAAAAAGTCCGCAAAAATTCGTTAGTGCCAGTGTCCCACGCGATATGAAATTAGGCAATAGGCGTCGATCCATATACCTAACAGGCATCGAGACCTTACTAAAGCTTCACTTTTCCGAGTTTGGAAAAGGTAGGAGTAGGAGTTGGAACTATGTGAATGAAATTTAAGAATTAATATTTAAAACACGTACATTGATCGGTATACTTACAGGTACCACAAGCGCGGTATAACGGAGAAAATATTTTCTGTTAAATTCTGAATATTGTTTCCTTGCAGGTCTCTGAGATAGATAGAGAAACAAAAAAAAATGTAGCATCAATATGGAGCTTAACAGTACACACTGAAATATTATTACTGATCATGAGTAGTAAAGTTAACTGATATTGAACTATTTATTTAAATTATACGCTATTGTTTAACAGTGTTCCAACCGTGTTATACTCTGCAGCAAGTTCAGTCCCACCATCTAACTAGCAAATAGTTTTGATGTGTTTTTAGGTGTGTTGGTTGTTTATCACTATGTTTGAAAGGACAGTCCTCCAGATCTTAGCAGACTTTGTTTAGATCAGAGTAAGATCGAGGAAATGACAAGAATATACAAGACTTTTATTTTATTTAGTTTATTCATTTTATTTCATTTTTTTACGTTTACATAGCCTAAATAGTTAAAAGTGACCCATAGCCAGCTTAATTTTCTAGTGAGGGGATGTGAGCGTTCGTAACTTGGGATCCCTATCTGAAAACTGAAAACTGCCCGGCGTAAAAAAGCCAATCAAATTCTAGGATGCGATATTTCGGGGAATGCTGAGAAGATTGAGGGAAAAAATGTACTCCTTATTTGTTGTTTTAACAAACAATACGCCTGGATATACTGTAAGTTGAGCAGTATTTTTTTTTGAGCAAAATATATGCATGCATTATTGGACTAAGGGACTAATTATTCTATTATAATGTCCTTTTCAAGTATGTCGACTTTTTTCAATACATTCTGGATCATCGGAAAATTGTACCGATCGCATAAGGCGCGTGCAAAAGTCGAAAAACAACACAAAGGAAATCATTAGATTACCACTTGTTTGATTCACACTATGCGTAAACACACCGGATACATTGTATATCTTGAACGCAACACGCTTTACGAATGGCGAATAAACGATTATGCCATGTTTTGCAACTCATTTTGAGAAAGAAGAAATCATTTTACTTATCCTTCGCGCAGCATTCTAATCAACAACTGATTTAAGGCGTCACAATCTAGTTGGATCTTCACTATATATATTTTCGGTCTTGAAGGAATTTTATAAAAGTCCATCAGCTGACGAAGTTGTATGGCTCACTTAAAGGGAACAAACGAAACTTTTATATTCTTAATCTCTGACTCAGTATTATATGTATGATATGTAGATATGTGTGATAGCAAGGATAGAACGGTAGCTCTCACTTTTTAAATCAAAATTTCAATTTGCCCCTAATACCCTGCGTTTAGTCGCTATCTTGGATTTCTAAAGAAAACATTAATAATGCTATTTTTTGACCTAGACATATATTTGGAAAAAAAAATTGTTTCTTAGACATTATTTCTGTATTAGCTAAGGTAATTCGAGCTATGATGACGTGATTAATTTCGTTACAGTGAGACCATTTTGTTTTCTAATTTGTGTATTCAACCTCTATTTCAAATATCTGAAAAAAACTAAATTACCATTAAGGTGCTCCATATCATACCATTAGAAAAATGCCTTTTTGTACTGTTCTATAAACATAATACGCCATGAACCAATATACCATAAATCAGAGTAGATACATACACTTTAGTCTAGAGCTTGTTTTACTAAATAAACGCCAGGATCGTATGATGTCGTTCTTCGCTGCTCTCACTTACATTTTGGAGCTCTAACTTCTCAAACTCACTCACAATTCATCAAGTTTAAACACGATAATTCAAGACCATGAAGCTGTTGGATATCTGATCTTAATTAGCAGATAATTGTACGATTTTATTTTTCTGTATCCATTTAAAATTAGTCTCGATTAAGAAGATATATCAAACACTCGAGACTAAGTTTCCAATCACCTCAAAAATTGTCAAAAATACTCCGCTACTAGCGTCGTATTTTCAACTGTCTTCTCCGTGTCGACATCTCTCCAGATTGCTACTGATAATTTGCTCTTGCAACGCAAAGTCATAGAGATCAGTCACAAGGCGGCATAGCCTCTGGCTAGACTTCTCCTCCTCTAGCGCAGTGAATCTACCAGCGCAGCTCATCCACACTCTGGCACCTCTTCCTGTACAGCTGACACAACTGACACACAAGTGCCTCCGTATCTCTTCAGATACTGTCGACTCCTCCCCAATTCTCGCCATATCTTAGACCTAAATTTCACTGCATGCATTGGAGAGGCTGACCTGATATACATTACCCCATACCAAAGAAGGCAGGGATGGTTTCATGGCCTCTGATTGCGTGTACGTCATTTAGGGCTTTTATGGGCTTGTTAACACCTTGGTCAAGTTGCTTCTTCGAGCAGTTAGTAACTAAAGAAATTTCATTATTCTGGTCTTTGCCTCTTCTTCACGCAGCACTTTCCAAGGTTTCGGCTATGAGCAAGCAGAAAGAGAAGGCATCAGTCTTAGAGTGGATGATGCGCGTGCCTTCCACGTGACGAGTACGGCAAGAGAACCATACGCGTATCAGCCTCTTCGTGATTATACCGTATCCCTGGAACTTGTTCACACGTGGCTGCTTGTAGTCTCCAGCACTGATCTTTGTAATTGTCACGTACATGATTCGGTTACTGAGCCTGCATCTGAATGATTCTTTCTTCCGCTGTGACACGAGGGAATTGCCAATGTCAGGCATGTTTGCAGTGATACTGAAAAACTTGTGTCATGCCTTTGCAGTATAGGCAGGAAGTATATTGCTGTATTGCGCACCGCAGAGGTAGACACTCTTTTCGATCTTTCGACTTTCTTGATCGATACCTCGCGATACCCGTTGAACCCTACGTCTAGGCGCCTGCCACCTGAGCTACCACACTGATAGAGTTTTGCTTTGCTGTTTTTCGCGGATGTCCATGGGGATCGGCAGGAGACCAAGGAAGTGAATTTATTTAATACCTGACTAAGAGGACAGTCGAAGACAGAAGTCCAGTCAATCTGACGAAACTTTCCGAGAAGTGCCATCAGGGGGATAGATCATGATCCATACGAAAAGGAAATTCTAGATCCCTATAGCTGGTTTTCACATGACGTCACCAAAATTCGAACTACCAAACTATCGATCTTCCTGAAATTTTACTTAAATGATGTATAAGAGCAGCTGAAAACTAATATTCATACAAATTTTCGCTCCGAATGGGTTCTTGGTTTTGTGATACACTACGCTTGAATTTCTAAGCTTTTGCGTGACGCGGCATTTACATGACGCCCTAGAGAGCTGTCATAATGGTTAAAAGCTGTGACTTATTTCGGGGAACTTGGCTATCTGAACAGTTCATGTCTTAGAAAAAGTATTATTTTAATGTTTTAGAGTTCCTCGAGGGATAAATTCACGCTTTTGCAGCAAAACTCAGTGACAGATGTTTCTGTTGGTTTCCGGCCGCCATGTTGGTGCCCATACGGATGGGCACCAGCATGGCGTCTCTATACAAATCTCTATAAATTTGGGTAAAAAATTTCTCCGCATATCTCGCATAAGAAAAATTGCTGTGACCAGAATTTTGGCGAGAGTCTTTGCATATTTACCTTCTTTTTTCCCCCAGATTCTGGACTTTATCTATTGACCGGTTTTGATTTTTATTTTGATCTATTTTGAATTGCGTGACACTGAAAACCAGCAGTTGGGAACCTTACGCCTTCAAATCCTAAAAGACTTCACCTTGGCTTTCTTCAGTAGATCAAATTAATCTAAAGTAAGATTGGATGAGAAACGGTTCGTTACAGAGTCATTTACTCCCTTCTTTCTGTTGCTCGATCTTGCCCTGCAGTAAGTCATCACCTACTTCTGTTGCCACTTCGATACCCGTGAAAACGCCCGTGAACACTGCCTATTGTTTCCATGGACTGTTGAATACATCCTCAAGCAGATCCACCAGATTTTCTTCAGCTTTGATGTCTTCTTTAATGCTTGCTGGTGCCAACTCCTCGTGGATGTGGGTTTGTGATGAAGTAGTAGCCAAATGTTAAAAAGAAGCTTCCTATACACACCACGTCTTGTATCGTTTACATCTGAGTCGCGGCAAATTAAAAGTAAACTCGATGTAGCCTCCTTCTGTCCAGCAGTCGCAATTAATAGTGTTTTCGATGGTCTTACCAGCTTGCTTTCGTCCAAAAGGATTAAAGGGACACAGTCAGCTGGTGCACATGTGCATTAGATACCATTTCATAACTAATTTGCATATCACAGTGACGCGATCCATACTCCTTTTAACCAAGGGTGATAAAAAATACCGTAGGATGAGCAAAAGCACACTTAAAAACAGGTTTCTCAGTAAACGATTGAAAATCAAGCAAAACAGTGCGCAGATTGAAGCGGATTTTTAGATGTACTCTGATTCCAGGTTGAGGTGAACTTTTTTTCAAAGTGAGAAAATTAGTGCCCAAGTCAGCGCGGTCCAAAAACTGACTGTGTTCCTTAAAAGAAATGTCTATGAAACAATATATCTATAGTGGGCTAGCTTAGAACCCGAGCAACCGCATGTAATGCATTCGTCCGCCATTCATTAGATCATGGTGCAGAGTAAACACTTTCGCACTTTCAATTGTGAGACCACATATTTGGGAACTGGGGCTGGAGAAAGGAACCGGGCAAATGCTTTGAGGGATTCATTCAACAGACTTGTAATTTATACATATAATTTATCTACGCACTCTCTTTTTTTCTGAAAAAAAAAATTAAAACCCGTTCATCACAATCTTTTTCTTTTTTTTTGGGCAATTATTATAGGTAGCAGTATCTGCAAACTGGTCATATTATGATCACTAATGATCAGGCGTTGTGACTTCACATGTGCCTTCTGTACTTATAATATCAAGCACTAGAACACACGGAAATCATGTTTGTAGTTGAAATACGTTTAATATCTGCATTTGAAACGCGACTTGTTCACTTTAACTTTGATGCCTTCCCCAAAAATCCAAGATGGAGGCACGAGAAGGGTATTAGTATTCGATTTACAAAATGAAAGCTACCGTTCTATTCTTGCTATCACATATTTTTATGATGCTTAATAGTCAAAGATTAAGAATATAAAGTTTCGTTTTTTCCTCTTAAGTAAGCCATAAAATCCCGTCAGCTGATGGACTATACGCGGAGCTTTTCTTGTCTCAACGTATAAGCATACGCATTTCCAAAAAATGTATATCCTTAAAATTTGTGCGCATACCGAGAGAAAGAGGAAGACATACATAGCACGGGTTCTTTTGGTCTTATTTTTCCCCATCATTTGATAGCTTTTTTTCGGCATACGCGCTTTGCTTAAAACGAATCATAAGTCGAGTTGACCTCGTCTACGTCGACTTTGGGGAGTGGTTACTGTCCGACGATATTTCACACAACACCCCTCCACTCCGGATCCTTTCGGGTTGCAGAAGTTCATTCATCATTATACTTCCGGTGAGTTTTGTATACCATCCTTACTCTCTATTTGCCTGGGAGCAGGCAATACTGTTTGAGTTTCGCATTCAAGCGCTGTTATCTGACTTTTCGCTTTAGCGCGCCAGCGAGTTTACGAACGATATGCATTGCGGAACGAGCGACGTGGGGAAACTTAGAAACAGCCTAACTGCCCATTATTCCCCGAATCACTCCGATTAATAATGGGAAAGTCATTGTTCCAGTAATTTGAAACATTTCCCAAAAGGTCCAAACGAAACAAGCAATTATAAGTTTGGAGGTTTACACAGGCGATACTTAAATCGGCAGCTAAGTGTGGCTTTGGTTATTACCTTCAGATTTATACAAATGGTTGACACGCCAAACGCACCTTCTGGTCAAGACAGGAACACCTTGACTTGAAAAGCCAAGCTCTAACTAAAACGTTTTCAAAGACCTCTCTTTTCTGTATGCAAAACATATGAAACATGCCTCGCGCTTCTTAAAATTGTACGTTAATTTTTTCGAAATTTTGAATTGTATCACGTTTTATCTTATACGCCATTGCTTGTATTAATTCAACCGAACTTGTAAACGAATTCACAACTGAAGATGATCGTTGAACGATCGAAACATGTGTTGTTTTAAACTTAAAGTTGTTGTCCATTTCTTGAAATATGAAACATTCTACCAAAAAAAAAACCTATACCCACACTCTCTCACAACCTCGTTCCCAGGGTCTCTCATCTTACCGTCCCCTGGAGCGAGCGAGGAGAGACCCTGGTTGGGTCTGGTCACGTGTCTCCCAGAATCTGGGAGATGACAATTAAATAGACCATATTACAGTTGTTTGCTCAGTCACCTGGTCTTTGAATGGCAGCGAGGCTGGAGTTGACCTTGTTTTGATACAGACCTCACTGCTTTGTTGTGTAAATCAAGTTGTTCTAATGCTAACCAGGTGCATTTACATGACAAATGCGGAGAGGTCTGTATCAAAGCAAGGTCACCTCCAGCCTCGCTGCCATGCAAAGGCCAGGTCACCAAGCAGACAACTGTAAAGTGGTCTATTATTGAAGGGATGGGCGGCCTAGTAGGAATTTCGTCTATACTTAGCCTACGAGAGTGCGGGATGTGTTGTCACCAAAGTATAAAACCAGGAACGATATGATGTTCTGCGGCAATGTACGCCGAGGAAAACTTATCCATCATCTGATAGCGGAAATCCAAGTCGCTGAAGGTTGTATGGTTCAGTGAAGGACATTACATATTGTAAAAATCCCCTCAAGAGGGCGAATGGAGAATTGTACACCGCTGCCGAGGCTGTGTATGGACAATCTTTGACTCATCTTTTCCTCAGAATGAAGTGTAGGTCTTGTGAACGGCGGTTAAATAATGTTAGAGAATTCAGGGCCATTAGTTGATCACTGAAAGCCCCAGTCACTTCGAAAGGAGCGAAAGGGTGAAAACCATTTATTGAAGTTTCACCGCGCCGTCGGCGCCCCGAACTTCGAAGGATAATACAACGAACTCGTCGCGGTATGCATTTCGCCGTCGTTGCTGATAAACTGGATTTATCTTCGACCGAAAGAAAGCTAGAAAAAGAAAAATATAATCTTTATTGTGTCGTTAATAAATTAGTGTACGTAACTCCTGTGAGGAGAGAAAATTAGATAATGAAGTATGTTTTACATATTTGCTTTCGCTGTCAGAAAATATAGAAATCCAACTTAGATATTAGTTTTAGCTCGTTTTACATTTTTAAGTTACAGGTTACTGTTCCAGTTCATTGACCGTAGCAGACACCTGCTAGTTTGTTGTAGGATCATAACTGTAATAAGCGTTGAACTGTAATTTCTATCTGCGACAGTCTTTTGTTAAACTGTTATCTACCTGTATTATTTTGAAAGTTATTAATCTTGTAAATGTAGAATTCCGTTATAGCCAATCGAGCTTTCTGAAATGTATCGGATGATGTTTAGTTAAGACTTTTTAATAACCTTACGTGATCCTTTAGGGTTGTGCTTTCGGCTTAAATAGTCGTGCCTTGTAAAATATTCTTTGGTTACATCCCGGCTGCATTCCTGTTACATTCTGGTTGCATTCCGGTTATGTTCCGGTTGCATTCTGGTTGTGTTCTTGAATTAAAACGATATCGTTGGACCTAAGTTGTGAGTGCTGTTGACCTCTCTGAAGACAATTCCCTGTAACAGATCCGGTACTGATCCCCGCAGCAAGAGAGTTCGCCAGGTTTTTACAGAAGTGCTTTCCCAGGCCAAAAACCTGTTATCACACTCCAACGGCTCGTGACAATTGTGCACATTCTAATTTAATTTTCGATTTTTCGACCTTTCTTTACTTCACGCGTGTTTCTGAGGGGCACTTTTTATGCCGTGTTATTAGAAGAAATGGAAATTATAAGTAGAGCGGAGTCGTTTGATTGTGTTACGGCATATTTTTAGAGGTCGTAGCTCTGCATGGTTTCCGATCTGCACATCGCTTCTCAGAGTTTGACACCTCTGTAATTTGCCATGCCGTGCTTATAATTTGTTTAGGTTCGTTTCTATTGCAAGATATGGTTTAAGGCTCTAAGTGTTGGCTCTCCAGGGACAAAGATTAAAATATTCCGTGAACATATTGCCTACTTACATTCTATATTGTGACGCCGCAGGTGACGCTGGGCCCGGCTATTTGATTAGATGTTTGCAAGCACATTGTGTCGAACAAATATCATATTTATCTTCGTCCACCTTTTCTTCAGAGACTGCCTTAGCTTTACTTTGAGAAAGCTATACGTTTTCCTAGAGACATTCTTATGTTTTTTGCATCAATTTGATCGAGTGCATTCAAAGGAGAAACAACAATTACTACGGGATGAAATGCCGTAGTAATTGACGTCCACAGTTGAAACATGACTGACTTTCCAGATCTTTCCATAAATCCAGTGGGTAAGACGGCAACACTGAAAATCACGACCACTAAATTGCCTCGAAACAGCCTTGTTTAACCTTTAGGTAAACATTTGGAATAGACATTATCCGAATTTTCAGCCTGAAAGCAAAGTATTGATAAACGCCGCGGGTAATGGCAGTCGCAGCGCGAAACTTTGAATTCTACAAAGCTCAACGCGACAAATTGCTGCTTACAGAGGACCCCTCCCTGATGTTCTCAATTGTCAAAGTGGCGCGTGATCAGACCCAGCCCGGGTCTCTCGTCGTTCGCTCCAGGGGGCGGCAAGATGAGAGACCCTGGGAACGAGGATGTCTTTCTCAGGGATATGCTTAGGCTTATCTTAAAAGAAATCTCTTTCCATTTTAACGTCCAAATTGACTTCAAACACAGAATGCCGCAATGGAAAAACAAGGCAGTCTCTTTTACGAACGTTTTCATCGCCGCTCACTCGCTAAGAAAAATCGATGACGTCTTTTCTCTATGGAACATAATCAGCGAACAAATAAACAAGTTTATAGAGCTAGCAAATAACAATCCTCCCACCAAAAAATTGGATTTACGGCTAAAATTACAGATACAGAAACTTTCTTGGACACATGTATACGAGGGGGAAATATTTACCATTGAATCTATTCTCGACACTTGTGCCTACTTCAAACCGACACGGAAACTCTCCAATACGCGCACTTCACCACCTGCTACCCTACAGGCGTCAGGAAAAGCTTTATCAAAGACCAAGCCTTACGGCTTCTGAGAAGGAACTCTTCAAAAGCTACATTTAAAGAAAACACTACACAGTACACAATTTAGCCAATATACTCTCAGAAATTAAATTTAGCGAAAGAATATAGGTTCTACAAAGTAAACAAAAAAAGGCAACGGAATTTTGCCGTTTGTGACAGAATATCACACAGCTGCTTATAATCTTAAAAATATTCTTATGAGTAAATTTTTTAAAAGAAAATAAGCCTCTGCTAAGAGAGATCTATAATTCTCTTCCCGGCTTTCGTACAAAGGGAGGTCTTTGACAAACGTATTCGTTAGAGCAAAGCCTGTCAACCATTTGTTTCAACATTCTTACATCTGAGACGTACAACACGATTATTTTAAGTGTCTTCCGCTATTTTGAAGCGTGTTCTGTGCGAGCCAATAGACACCACAATTATGGTGTGGAGCCTCAGCAGAGACCCTGGAAGACAAGGCCAGGGGATAAAATACGTACAAAAAAAATGCAAACCGACTCAAATAATTTCACACATACCCTTTCAAAAATTTAAACATTGAATATTTCTCGATTAACTATGACTCAGAAAAACACATAAAGCTAAGAGGTTACTCCAAAGAAGAAAAACTGTATAAGTTACCCTAGACTTTGCTTGAAATTTCGGATCCCCCCATCCGGACTCTCGCAAAACACTAAAACTGCATGTACTGACAAAGGAGGCAAAAATAACCTGAAACACGTGAGAGACATAGTGGTGTTGGAAAAAGCCTAACCAAAGCAAAACAATCCCATCGGAAATACAACCAGGACCGACACGCCTTTACAAAAAACCCGCCCCAGGCAAAGCGGTTTTAGAAGAACAGAACCAAAGGCGGAGCTGTTTTGCCATGTTACGCGACCATAAGCGAAACAATTTTGTTGGGAATTCGAGCGAAGGCAACGCAGTGTCAATAAAAAAGAAGCAGAACTAGAATTAAGCCCAGCGGAGTCAAAAAATGATGAATATGTGGGTAGAACAGCGCGAGACAACCGTTGAAGTGAATGCAGGAAACCTGACTGGCGACAAAAACAAAACTGCCTTGCAAGAAAAGAAATAAAATAGAAATTCAAGTGGTATGTGGAACTCACCAGACAAGAAAAGTAACCATCGGATACGCGCTGTGACGAGGCTGTTCTGCTGGATGGACCGGACAACGACGCAGAACAAAGTTTGAAATCACACACGTGGCCAAACGAAAAGATGGGCGCTTTCTATTCAGCCAAAAATTCAGAAAGTTTCGAAACGGTGATAAATGGTACGGACATTTGCTGGTAAGGCTTGCAGAAAATTCGGAAGCTTGAATGATCATCAGTGACGTGATCAGTACAGTGATATCATATCACGATAAAATAAAGCATTTTAACTACACTTAGCAGTAAATTGTATGACTGAAATTTTATTGACGGTATGGTAAGTTTTACATTTATTTATAGGGGTAGCCACGCATTTTTTCGAGATAATTAGCCTTGTGTCTCAACGAAAATGCTGACATCAACATTTTTCTGAAAAAGAAGGAAGCTTGTTTCTCCTCAGATTTCCTTAGAATTCGCCTTTACATACAGAAAAGCAAACACATTTAAAAAGATCTTTAAACTACAAAAACCATTTTTGGTATGTTTTTAACGACAAAATCGTTGCAACAGCGCTTTTAGCGTCTCTGACAGCCTTCCTCTGGTTCAGCTAAAATACAGTCTAAATACCTTTTGCTCAGAACCAGAAACTAATTACGTGTTGAATAGGCTTGCCACTTTCATTTCATGACATAAAATGTAGGGGTAACCACGCGTTTTTTTAAAGTTATTCATCTTTTTTCAAAACTTTACGGCGCCCGTTACATTTTTTCCTGTCACCCCTCAGTAAGTAAGACATTTGCGTATCTCGCACTTGTTTTGCGCGCGCACTACGCCATCTGCAGGTACATGTTTACAGATGGATTTCAGTATAATTTTCGACAGATAACAGCTAGTTTTTGAGCTGGAAGACGTTAACAGTTACTGGCTAGCGATGTGCTGCTATTCTAGCGTTCCTGGTTTAAGTACAGGTTCATTAAACTTGATTTGGTCACAGAGAGAATTTTGCTTTCATTTTAGCCGTGTACATGTACTTGGTAGCGTGGTTGATTACGTCAATGTCAACCCCAGTGCGCGCGCGACGCTGAAACCATGGCTTCCGTGATGCGCAGAACGTGTGCGCACTAACAAAAGTAGGCACCGTCCTTAAATAGGTTTGATTGACGTGATTTTCTTGAGTTACTTGCTTACTGTGATTGAGACACCTTTTCTATTTCGCGTTTGAAACTTTCAAATATGCCGGAATAGATCAGGTATGTCACAACACTAGCTGAACTTTTTGGTCTGAAGGAAACGTTTTGAAAAAGACAGCTTTCATTGGCTGTAACGTTCCTAAGCCTGCTTTTAAAAACGCTGGCTGAATAAAGGTTCTTTTAGTCGTAATTTCCACCACAACTGCACAAACCGATACAGTCAAGATTAGCCTTCAAGCATATGTTAATTTTGTAAGACAACAAGAGTTTCCAATCACGTTGCTGCAGTATTTTTCAAAGGAAATACAGAAAAAATGTAAATAGCATTAAAATGTAAAATACATCAATCATGGCAATTTATATAGTGCAGCCTTGGTGTATTTCCCAGTAAAAAAAACCCGTGTTCATAAAATAATGACAGCGACAGCTGAACTCAATTTCAATTTCCGTGACATAACTCCTCCAAAAACATCCAAAAGTTAGCTTCGTGAGGCAGAAAAACGTCAGCAAGGTCACAATAAAAAAAACAAAATCAAAAACAAAAAAAAAAAAAACAAAAGAGGAGCTGGTAGAATTAAGTTTTGGAGCCGCGTTATCATGGCAACGAAAATACGTCCAGAACGTTATAACAGACTTACGTTTTTTTTTAATATATAAAGACATAGTTCAGTCTTGCAATATCTGCTTAGAATCAAAAGAACGGTACGGAAGTATATTTATATAATCCTCTCCAGTCCTTAACTGATACTAAATGGCGGGCCTTTAGATAGATTTCGAGGAAACTTCGGGAATGATAAAAAATCAACTCTTGCATCATGTATCTGAAAGAAACGCTTTTCTGATAATAATCTTTTCTACATAATTTGGAACATTTCAAAGAACGTCAGTAAGACCGCCTAGATGATTGAAATAGTTTCAGATGAAATGCGAGGGCAATGTAACGGCTAAAGAGAAGCAATTTTGTGATCTTAGAGTCACTCAGGACGCTATGTAAATACATTGCTTTTTTCGTCAGTAAGATATTTACAGGTATGTTTTTTTCAGGCTTGGATGTCTTCTGAACAACCGACTGTTCTTTGCCCGTTCTACAAACGTTCTATGGGTCTTCTACTCTAGCAGCAAGCAGTCTCAATCAGCGAACTAACTCAGGGGGCCATTGCAAACTACGACGGCTGCGGCAACGAGACTGTCACCAAACAAAAAATTTCATTCAGCAGAGTAGGGGCTGTGCACGTGCATTATAAATCTTTGTAAATTTCGTAGCCGTCCTCTGCAAACAACATCAAGGAATGACCAAGTTCTCCGTATTTTGGAGAACGTGAATCAGGACGACTAACTTTTCGTTTAGCCTGAACATGTTTTTAGACTGATGTAGGCACACGGAACAATTCTAGGTAACTGCAAACTTTGATGGTAAAATATAATTATAAATTCAATTTCGAACAGACGCCGTCGTCTTTGCTAAAGCTCCCTAGTTACTTACAAGAGCAGCACTTAGTAGAAGCTGTTTGTCTTCAAAGCGTACTCAGTCTTGTTGTGCACTATTTTTTTCTGTGAAACGCAATTAGTTCAGAACACTGAACTGTAGACGTGCCGTTTAGTATTGAACAAGGCTTATAGTCATAGATACCAATTAACTATTCTTGCTTGAAGAGGGCTATATATTTTCTCTCTCCTACATGAAACAGATTATGTGTTATTTTGACAAAGAATTATGCACTAAGCGAAAGTGTATTTAAGAGCTGAGTCGGTCACTTAGACACTTATAACGTCATCATGCACCCTTCGCAGTTCAGATATTTAGCAGATCAAAAAATAGCTGGAAGGCTCCGAGGAAATATAACTTAGTGATCATGGCACAGTCACCTTCAGACAAAAAGAACAAAACAAAACCAAACCAAAAACAAAAGAGACACGCGTTGCCTTTCCTTACATCCTTTAGACCAATATAAAACATGGTAATTAAAAACACCACACCTCGTCATGGATTCTTTCGCTTCCTTCCCCCACCCCGGCAAAGACCACATGCGTCGCTGCTCACCGTGAATCCTAGCATAATTCCCACGTTTTCCTCTTCCCATATTCTCCAGTTACCCTTACGGCCGCACTAATCCCTTTTTCCCTGTCTACTAATTCCAGTCTTCCGTCTGTTCCCCACTTCCCCAATTTACTTGTTCACTGTTGTCAACTGTCCCCCATATCCCTTACTTTCCATGTGCCCTGGTGTCCCTAGGGTAATTATCTTCTTCCCCTTCGTTCTAACACCCCTTCTCTCTTTGTTCCGATCTCTGCTTCGATTCCCGGCATATCTTTCAGTTCCCTTTAAGGATCAGACTTCTCAGATTATTATTTCCTCTATTTCTTAATTTTAATCACAGTTCTCCCGAACACCAAATTTCCCTGATTCCCATGTTACTCCACATTTTATTTTCACTAACTCCGAATTTCTGGATTTCCCATTTTTCTAATTCCCTACTATGACTCGAACCCGGTATCTCCCGCTCTGAAGCGAACTCTCTGAACCACTACACCGCGCCGTCCGCTGTTGAAAACATTGTCTTAAC
The DNA here is from genome assembly GCF_964199315.1 of Orbicella franksi. NCBI lineage: Eukaryota > Metazoa > Cnidaria > Anthozoa > Scleractinia > Merulinidae > Orbicella > Orbicella franksi. The sequence continues at coordinate 23,101 of NW_027670721.1, forward strand.
CCGGCCAAAAGTCTTTTTAAAAATAAACCAAGTGTAAAAAGGTCAGTCGTGCGTTTAGTGGTCCAAAACTTACTTTCCTTAAGAAGGTGGTTTTACGAACACTAACTGAAGGCTGCTTGCAGACCTAAGATTTCCTTCCTGCTTCGATTTTCGACGCAGGAAGGATGTCGAATGTCTGCACGTAAGCTTTGTTAGTTTGAAGCGCAGACTTTTTTTGTACAGATTGTCTTAGTGTTACGAAGAATTTTCCTGTAAAAAGTTAGGCAGCGCCCACACTACGCCGGCGAAATTTGAAAATTTAGCTATTTTTTTCTATAGTTAAGCCTACCGTCCACACTAATCAGTCACGAAAACGGAGCTTTCCGATAATTGTATTCAAACCGGAGAAATTTGAAAACGTCGGGTTTTCGTTTTCGTGTGGACGGAAACATTTTGTAAACGGAGCTTTCGAAAACTTTGGCGTCACGATAATCGTGTGATTTCCCTGACCGAGTTTTCCTCAAACACAATCCCAAAAAATGATTGTTGCGTTTTTAAATTCCTTTGGCCTAGTGTACAAGGTGATCTACGTGACCTGCTTTTAGAACACTTCCTGAATAAGAAATTCGAAGCGCTAAAATTTGCAGCTTTTTAAAGTCCACCCGGCTGTCGAAATATTCTTGGCTGCAAATCGCTTGTGACAACTTTTCTTTTCTGACATTTCGCCAAGATGTTTTGCATAGGGAGACAGTTTCAAACCATGATGTACGTTCCAAAGCGAAATCCCACATCCTCAAAATTGGAGCATTTCATGGTAACAAAAAAAAATGTTGCTTGGATCGTCGACTTCTTTTGTTCGTTCCACTGTAAACAAAACTGAACATAAGAGAGACTTGAGAGAGCCAAATACTCGCGATAACCGCTATCAATAAGCACGGTTGGCGTTGGTTGCGCACTGTGGTCGGGTTTCCCGCCAAAAGCGGGTTTTCCCGCGTGGTGCCTGCAGCTTGGCCGCGAGACAAGTTGCAGGGGGAACATGGCGAAGTTGTCGGCGGACTGATTTGCAATGAAGTTTTTGCGTTCGCCACCAAGCGAAGTCACCTCGCACCAAGCGAAGTCACCTAGCCACCAAGGGAAGTTTCCTCGCCACCGGTAATCTAATAAGGCAGTGGATAAAAGAACGACGAACTATCTCTATATGCGACTCGATTAAAATCTGGTTGGGGACGAATTCGATCAAGTCGAGTCGATGTAGGGGCGAACTCGGTGGGGGCAGACTCGCCATGGGGCGAAACAGGCAGCTACCTAATTCAATTCTGTATGAAGGAAATTCGAATTTTTTAACGCGCAACCAGTAAAAACACCCCACTTTAAGAGCCTGCTGACGCGTTGACAAGCACGGTGACTCCATTTTTTAATTGCATTTTTTTAATGTTCATATTATGAATGTTAATTATGCCAAGTTGCAAAAAAAGTAAAGAAGGATTGTTATGTTCCAAAAGCGTGTAAATCTGTAAAACCTTCGTCAGATCGGATCGGTGAAGGTATGAAAACTGAGTATCAGTGACTAGATAAAGTCGAAGAGTTGACAGAAAAGGATAAACTGGACAAGGAAGACTACATCGCTTGGTCAGCCTACTTTGCTTCGCCGCAGTCCCATGCACCAAGTTCCCAGTCCGGCAGAGTGGGGTCGGCAGCAATCACCAGAAGGTTGGTCTCCCAAATGGAATATGCTAGCTGAGGCATCAAAGGCATACAGTGAACTGATAAGCTGTGGATGTAAGAGGACTTGCCGTGGTCTATGTAAATGTACTAAAGCAAACCTCCCTTGCACTTCACTGTCTTCAGTATGCAGAAAGCTGTTACCAAGAATAGAATAATCTTCAAATCAGTGCGTTTTATGATCCATTCTGTGAAAAAATTATCTTAATCGAATAAAATAATCAAGGATGTCATTTTACTGCCAACTCTACAATAATAATTTAGATCGTACAAAGTTTTATAAAGGTTTCACTTTTTTTTTCAGAACTTGGGTACCCTGGGGTTTTCCATGCAAACCTTATGTGAGAATTTGTAAGGCTGTTTATTGTTGAACAAGGCAAGATCCGAGAAGGGTCTTCCTTTTATTTCATTCCACATGCCAAAAGGAGTTGGAAGGCCAATTTTGGCACTTGCATCATATTTTGAACAATTCTACCCTTATCTTCGGGATTATGCTGCATTTGTTAAAGCACAACTTGTGCCATTTTGCTTCATGACATTTTAACGTTACTTCTATTCCGTTTCCCTCATCGAGGCTTGACAAAGAGGCTTGAATTGGCAATTCACCAATCTCACGAAATTGCTGTAGATTGTCCTCCAAACTTTTGTACCCCGAGCCGTAGTTTTTCCTCGACTATTTAAAGGACACCCTAACTTCTCTTCTGTCTATTGTTCACACAAAGCAGAGAAATTCCAGTTCTTTTCTGTTCTTACCTGAGCAGTTTCCATAATCAAATATCTAAAACACTGCTAGTCCTTGTTCGAAAGCTAGTATCTACTTTTAAAATCAGCTAGGCGCTACTTCTAATATCAGCCAGGCGTACATGCTGAGTGCTAATACCAGCCAAACAATACTGCACGCAACAGGAAGCTCAGATTTGGAGCAAATTGACAAATTACCCTTCTTAATAAAAACTTAGACTTTTCTATTTGGTTTGACGTAAATTCGGAGTGTTTAAGCAAAGAAATTTAATAATAATGAGCCTGCAGTCCCAAACTGCTGACCGCATACTAAAACTTACCAAAATATAAACTTAGGGACAAGATCCAGCTGGGGTCTTGCTTTTATATTAATCTACATATTAAAAGCTACATTTACTGAGATTTTCATACTTGTATCACTATTTGAACAATTCCATGATTTTTTGTCGCTTATCCCCCGGACGAACTGCAAAATGCAGCCAAGTGGGTCCATATAGTACCATGACATGGTTATAACCAAATTTATCTGAGTGAATGCATAAAAAGCTGAGGTTGATTTGATATTAACCAAAACTAGCAAGTGTATACTTGGACGATAGAAAATGCCAAGTGAAAGTGCCGGAGAAACTGACTTTCTTTTAGTTAAAATGATGAGTGTTGTACAATAAACCCAACGGGTGGTCGTCTCGACTTATTAAAGAACAGAAATTGGTTGCAGATGACTCTAATTAAACAATGTACACGTAACATGAAACGTTATCCGTAGCATAAAATGTAAAATTGAAGTGGCGACAAGAGTTGACACGAGTTCAATGATGACGTAGCCGAGAAAGAAGACAAAAAGAACCTTGCTTTAGAAAAAAAATGTAAAATAATTAAATAATACAAAAAAGGGAGTGAGTGTATTGGAAATTGTAACAGACAATATGCTACAAGATGTAACCGTTTTCGTTCTGTCGCTGCAATTGTCGTTGTAATTATTGTTACCAGGAAAAGGCACGACAGGTCGCTTCCGAAAACCATTATCATTAGCGGACAACTCCAGTTTCGAACACTTATTCTGCGTCCTGAAACTATCGCGTTACGAGAGGTTCCATTGTATTTCTTCTGCCATTTTTTAAACCGGTTTAAGCCGTCTTGTCCTTTAGGGCTAGTTCAGCGCTATCTTCTCTAGGGCAATTAGTCTTAAGGTGTCTTTTTGAAAGAAAAACCAAAGGTCTATTCTATCAACCACCTTCCGATCTGTGCAGTCCTCTATTGAACACTTAGTACATTGAGAAGAAGGCGTGAGCTAGAGAGAGTGGGCTTTTGCTTGTTCCTCGCAACGCTGGAGAAGAGACTGCCCTAATGATTTGAATAGTTTTGCTGAGGTTGACGTAATTTCTCCTTTCGGAAGATGACATCATCGGTGCGAGAAGATAAAAATAGATCGGATGATGCAGATATAGTTTTAGCGGATGACATCATAAAATGGAAACGCTGTCTAGTTTGGCCCAACATTGGCTAAAATTGGTAGAAAAACATTTAAGCAGGGTAATTTCATAACAGAATAAAATATACTTCGTTATTATTGCCTTATTTTTTTCCTTTTAATTATGTAGGCGCAATAGGACTTGTCCGTGTCTAGACCCTGTTACAATATTGCCTTTATGGAGGCTCCAAAGGGTTTTCAGTGGTTAACAATGCTTGTCTAATGAAGGAAGATTAAAACACTGCTGTCCCTATCAGAAGAGCAATGTCTTGTCATCTGAATAAAGCTATTACAGTGAAATTTTTTAAGGGTGTATGCAATGTCCCAGCGGTTACTATGGTAACTGTACGGTGCTGCTAAAAGACTCTTTGAAACTCATTTTTATAAATTCAGGCCGCTTTTTATTTGCCTTTTGTCGATTTGATGATCTACCGCAGCCAAGTTCGCAATCAGCCAACCAGAAGCAATGTCTACTCTCCTGACACCGCGTGTTATCAAGTCACTGACCTGATATAGCTACGTTATCATCGTCACTTGACCGATTTTGAGTACGGTTGTTGTTTTTGCTACTGCTGCCTGTTTTTTTTTTTTTGCTTGTTTGTTTTTATTTTGCTTGAGCCACTTAACAGGCAAACGTGCGGTCTGCAGAGTATGAAAGGACGTGATGAAATATCCTGCTGGAAGCATCTTTGTATATCGTGCATTGCATGCATCAAGACTATGTCAAAGTTTGACACGTACGTGTGCCGCAGCGTGGCTAAACGCTGATGTTCTCGATTCTCGGCAGATACTTTTATAGGTTTACGGCATAGGGATATTTGCTCGCACGTACAAAATTTGTACAAAAAAAAAAATCTGCCCCATTTTAGGTTAGATGTGTTTATATTTATAACTAAATAATTATTATCTAGCTTGTTGGATAGTTGGATAGCCTGATAATTGTTAACAATTCCATGTATGTATCTTTTTTATTACTTTGTTATTATTTATCTAATTTTATCTCTTATTTTAGCCATGCGTTTTATACATGAGCCTCTGGCTCGGATACTGAGGGCAACCTCAATCCCAGGCAATGACTTTAATAAATTGATTGATTGATTTAGAGAGGGAGGTGTTTGAGTAACCCATAACCTTTTAATTCCTGACCTATATATCCCGTATCCATTGACCACCTTAAACAACAGCATCAAACATTTTTGAACATTTTTTTTTTTTTTTTTACATACCGAAGTCAATGCAGGCAATAGTCATGTTTGAAGTTGGCTGGAAATAAGGGACGGGGTGGAGGGAGGAGTTTTTTTTTACCTTAGTTAGCAGCTTTAACATGAATGGAAAAAGTAAGAAGTAAGAAATCAGGTCGAGGTTGAGGAATGAATGAAAAATGTGATTTTTTTTTATTCCTCCGAGTTTCGTTGCCAAGTTAGAATTTTAAGATATCGCAATTGGTCTATTAGTATTTAAATGGTCGATCGACATACTGTAGTTGCATTGTGACCTCAATAAAGTTTCACTTTCCCGAGAGGAAAATTTGTACAAAAAAAAGGGAAGGGTGGGAGTTGGAATGATGTAAATGAATTGAGCAATTAGAATTTAAAAGAATGATCGATATAGCAACAATATCGAGTTATAAGGGTACATAGTGTGATATAACATTGTAACGGCTAAATAATAAAGTTAAATTTTATTTAATTATTTTTAATGGTATACGTCATTATTAAAAGAGTTCCAACGCCTTGTCCTCTGGAGCAATACCAACTAAATTCCACTATCCCTCTGGCACGAGTATTTGGACATTGTTTTCTTTTACAAAGCTGTAAATAATTTAATATATGTAAATAGTGATGCTCTACCGGTTGCTAGGCAACCGGTCAGAATAACAAGATATTCTAGCAATAGCTCTGTCACTTATATACCTAAGAAATGCCGTACTCTTTCCTATCAACGCTCGTTTTTTGTCCGATGTGCTAGAATCCGGAACGTTTTGCCTGAAAGTCTTAAGGAACACAATCAAACACCCCTTGCTTTTAAGAGATCCTGACTAAAATATTATACAAATGCTGTAGATATTTTTGATCAAGAAGATATAAGGACGTGGCGGACAATTTGCCCGAAGTGCAATACCGCTAAGACCTTAACGTGCCCACCGCATTGCTGCTTTTAAGCTCCCTATACTAGATTTAGATTTATATATATTGTATAATTTTGTCTCTTAATTATATCTGAGGGGGCCGCTGTAATTGGCTAAGCTGTAGCGGCTCCCCTGGCCATTTTGTTTTGTTTTGCTGTCTGTTTTTTTTTTCTTTTTTTTTTTGCTTCCTCTTCTTTTTCTTTTTCTTTATGTGTAATAGTAGGCCGAAGCTTAATAAATAAATAAATAAAAGGTAAATACCTTGACTTCTTTAGGCTCAGGGCTATTTTCTGGATGGCGAAAACATGTTTATTTAACAGCTAGACTCCACAGGCGGCACTAGTTCTAGCGGTAAGATGATCATCTTACGTAATAGCGGGTCTTGGCGACAATATAAGAGTTTGTATGGGAATATTTACGATCGCTCTTACCAAGTAAACATTTTGTCAACTTGTCAATAAAGACACCCCAACTTACTTCCATAAGAAGTTGCCCGTAACATAAAAAGTAACGCGTTGTAAAAAGTTTAGCGTAGCATAAAACGTGAAAGTGATGACTAATGAGTTTAAACGAGTTGACAAGACTCGACTTGCGGAATAGCCGAAAAAAAGAAAGCCTAAGGCCTATAAGGGAGATTAAATCCGCTACCCTTCATCTCTCTTGACGATTATAACTATGGCGGTCCGTGTCAAAGCGTGCCTGAAAGATTACGTTGTAATGACCAAAAAACACGTATACATTGGTAAAGAGCTTTGTTTGTTTTTAATCGTGATGTCCTTTACGGGACGTGTCATTACTGCTAGAATTTTCTAACGTTTGATGTTATGGGCCACGAAATTATCGCATGGTGATAATCTTTACGGTTGTCAAGCTTGCCCTAGGCTGGTATTTCCTTTAACAAACGTAACTGAGCCGCTACGTTTACCAAGCACGTTTTTCATGGGTACGAAAGTAAGTTATCCACCAAATAGGTTCAGTTCAAGCGTAGATTGATATATTGATGTGAGTATAAACCTGCTGTTTATTTCTCATTTTAACGCCTTTTTCTTTTTTTTCACTCTTTGAACACCCTAGCTCGAAGATAAAGTACTGAATCATTCAAATCCATTCTAAGATAATGGTTTCTTTGTCATTTGTACAGAAAATGTGAACGGTTTAAACACCTACCGTAAGCGACAGTCATATTTGTAGCGGGCCCAACAGCCGCGGATAAGAAAGCTTCGTACATGTTTGTACTGAGCTGAGCTATTATTGTTTATTTCTGTTCATTATTTATTAGAATCAAAAGTTCTGTATTTCCAGCCTTATCACGTTGTAGGAACACCCTGCCCGTGCTGAAATCGAGCTTTTTATCATTCTTATTTTGTTTTCTTTCTGAAATTACAGGTGGTTCTAAAAGGCAAAACTAAGTCTTCGAAAAATCATGGGAGATATAAGACGGATACAGAAGAAGTAAAACATCATCATCATTAATCAAGCTTATGTTGCACGAAAGTAGAATGAAGTCCCTGAACACGTAGAGGCTGCACCGTAAACCGAAGATGCCGTACACGTAAAGCGAGATTAAATCTTAGTCTGGTTGAGTTCTGGTTTTTGTTTTTGTTTTTGTTTTTTTTTAGAATTTAGTGATCAAAATCGGCGAAGAACATCTATATTTGTTCATTTTTGAAAAACTGCCAAAGATAATATCCAAAAAATACTAAAATGACGGAAATACGCAAAGAGAAGAAAGTCATTCAATTGCCCGCGTGTACTCAAGAAGGCATTTGAAAGCGAATAAAACATTTTCCTTTAAGTATCCATTTAATAGAACTTCCAAGAATAACAAGCAAGGATTCTAGAATTGCAAAAATACATGTAGAGTAAATATTTTCTCTTTAAGCTTCAATTTAATAGACCTTGCAAAACCAACAGCGAAGGCTTTTAAAATCGCAAGAAATAAAATGACAAAGAGTAAGATAGCAGTTCAAATATATAGGTGTTGTAGAATCCTTGTTGTTTTCATGTAAAATGGTTGCTTCTGGATAAAAACATTTGCTTTCGCTTTAGAATCTTTTATTATCCGAATCAATGCCTTTCGTTTTTAATTCTGCGTTCTTTTCGTTTTAGTTTTTGTTTTGTTTCTTTTTTCTTTAACGATGAGATGTGTGAGAAAAAAGATGAACGAGTATATTTGATATATATGCCTCAACACACATTGCACTCGCGTAAGAGCGAGGAAAATAAGAGTGCACTATCTTTGTCGCAACTTGCTTTTAGTACGACGAAATTATTTTTACTTCGAATAACATTCAAAGCACATCGACCCCTGATTTGACAGAAGCCACCACGTCAAAATGATAATAAAAAACCGCAATCGTAAGTTGTGTCGTTTAAGGGTCACTGCATAAAGCATAAGCCGCACCCGCCTTTTTCACATGCAAGTCGGGTGGGGGGGGGGGGGGGGGGGAGGGGAGGAAGGAGAATCGTCGCTATGTACATATTTCATGCTAAAGATCATGCTATAGAACAAGGTATACACAAGCGTACACGTCGGGTTTTCTTGTCTTCTGCTACAGGTAGTTAGCATATGCATTTCCCTAAAAAAAATTTATATCTCTTTACATTTCTGCACACGCTGGTAGAAGGAGGCGTATATAGCATGGGCTTCGTTTGTATGCGCCAGCTGAACATTCATATAGCACGGGTTCTCTCCAGGCTTGGTTTACACTTTGCAGGTTTACTCGCATGTTTGTGTTTGGCATGGGTGAGTAGTTTTATTGATATAAAAATGTTGTTTTCAGGGCGAGGTTGAATACTTTTACTTTTCTGCCGATTTTATGCTGAAAATATTATTTTGAATATTCTTAGAAAGAAAAGGTCCTCATCGGCTATTAGAGTGCTCAGTAGTTAGACTAGAGCAATATATAACAGTAGAAGTAAAGAGCTGGATTAGTTGGTCCAAGACATTTACTTGCTACACAGAGTTGCCTGATGATTGCGTCGGAAAAAGCATGAACCTCTGAGTAGCAAGTAAATGTCTTGGGCCAACTAATCTAGCTCTTTAATTCTATTGTTTTATATATGTTCTGAGATATAAAATGGAATATGGCGAAACAACGTCAGATTATCTGTCCTATCATGACTTTCATGTCGTTGAGTAGTTTTGGAGCAAAACTGGAGGTAGCAGAGACTGATATGACACACATAAATGTGTAGAAATGTTATTAACCACGAACATACGGCTGGTGTTGTTTTGTTACTGTTTTTGGCTAGTTTTGACGTTTAACGGAAGGTCTGAATTTTATTCGGTTTGATTGAAACATAATTTTGTATTTCAATATCTTAGCCTCGGGTTTATTCTCATGACATTCCTAAAATTTCGTAAATTTCAGCTGCGATATTCTTGAATCACTGCACTTGTATCACGTTTCCACACACTTTCATAGAAGGAGGTATACATTGCATGGGCACCTTATTTGTTTGCATAAGGTGTAGTTTTATTTTCTCTGCACATGCATTGAACGTAACATTACTAGACTCGACTTCTGAGTCGACAAGGGTCGAATTTGAAGGCCAGACGACGACAATTTTACCCTCTCCACCCCACGCCCTTCCCACCCCTATCACATTTCCTGTCAATTAGAGAAGTTCATTCACTCTTAGAGTTCTGGTGAGCTTTGTGAAATATCCAAACTACCCATCATTCCATGAATCACTGATTTGAGGTGATAAAGTTAAATAGTCGAGTAATTTGAAACAAGATATTGCAAAATTGATCCATACGAAGCTGCAGACTGAATGTAGAAATACTGCTAACTAAACTATTCATTCGTCACCAACCAGACAACTACAAAAAAGGATGGCTTCAACAAGCCAG
>NW_027670722.1:0-24871 GCF_964199315.1 Orbicella franksi
GACAACTGTCCTTGAGGAATTTATAGCCTTGAAGACAGCTGATGATATTTTGACGTGGACGCACGTATACCGGAAAATCTTACTGAGACTTCCAATAACTGCAGTGAGTTTTACCTTATATCTGTCGTCTTCATGTTTTATGCTGAACAGAACAACCACTGAGCATCCTAGCAATACTTCAATCTTTCTATGATCTAGGACATTTCCATATTCTGAAAGGCTGACAATTTTGTTGCACTTAAACTTAAAAGATTGCGAGGCCGTCTATTGTTATTAAATAAACGTTATCAAAGAGCTGGTATCTAAGTGAGGCGTTTCAGTATCGTGAGGCGTTTCAGTGTCGATGTCCGAGCGTGTTACTTTTTTATCATAGACCACAGTCGTTTCTTTGGTGTTCGAAGCTCGTAAGTTCCGTCGAGTCGATGGAAACGACCATCTACGGGGTAGATCAGAGAGCTTGCCTTTTCCTCCCACACCGTCGGTCCCTGCCTTGGAATTCGAAGTAGGTTGGGCGCGTTTCGACTTCTTTAAACCAAGCTAGTCGAGCGGACCTCCCGTCCGCTGTGTATTTAAGAACCTTGGCTAAGAACACGGTGGGATTTTTCCTGAGTTGCGTCGCAAGACACGAGAGCGCACATTTCTCCCGGGGAGGGCAAATCCTCTGTTTCCTGATCACTGTCATCTTTTGGGGAACATGGAGCTGGAGCTTCGTCCAGGATAAATTGACAGCGGACCTATTCAGGTAGCTTAATGCTTGTGATCTGCGTTCAGACTCAGTGCGTCGATCGTAAATATTTATCTGCGTTCTCAAACTGTGCTTGCAAACACGTGCTAGGGACTCGGCTAGCCTTACATCAGAACTTTCTGGAGAAGAACGGAAGTGTTCCACGAGGGCGTGCCTCATTTCGTTGATGGCGCAAGGGAAAACCAAGGTGTTCTTGAAAAATGAGCGACAGGTAGTGTGAAAAGGAACTAGACGTCTTGAATTGAGTGCCGCGCTTGTTGACAAAGAAGTTAGTCATGCTTGTCTTCAGACAGGAGACGCGGTCTCGAGACGCCCTTGTACTCTTTGGAGATGGAAGATGACAAACTGATACTCGGCAGTGTCAAATCGAACAACATTAAGACCGTATTTTGGCGCGGTTTTATAACCATGCTCTATTAGCCAGACAGGTCCCTCGCTCGAAAAGATTATTGCATTGTCTCCCTCTGGAAAACTCTGGGCGAATTTGTGAATTTCTTGCTCTGCTGGTTCTTTTGTTGACAGACGTAGGGTCCTCAGTTCTTTGGCTCGGCCAGGGTTCACAGCGAAAAGAAGGAGCATCGTGAAATTCATGTGTAACCTTGCTCTAACCACTCCAGAGGCCTCCTCGTACCTACAGTGGAGGTTTCGAACGACTTCCTGAAACTGCGGCCAAAGTAGTTTCACAGATGGCGCGCTCTTTGTAAGACGCTGTGCCTTTTCCAGTTGATTCCGCACTGAGCGAAGATCAGAGATGCTTTCCACGTGCTCGTAGTTTCTTCGACTCTGGTCTGCATGGATAAACTTTGCCGTTATTATCAGACTGTGAAGATACCGAGAAGCCGTAGAGTTCTGAACACGTCGGTCTTCCTTGAGGTAATTCACGAATCTCTCCACTGAGGTCAAGTCATCAACGAGAGACAAGGCGGGTTTCAGTTTTAAGTTGGTCTCGCAGTGAGCCAAGAAATGTTACTAGCCTCTCCACGTGTTTCTGCCATGTGCTTTCTGCCATTCCTCGGCGACCGCCTTCTGTGATTGAACTCGGCAAGATAAAACGCTTTCATCTCGCGAACCGAAGCTATGACATCTTGGAATGCAGAAATATTGAGTTTTCGTTTCTTTAACATCAGAGTGATTTCACTATCATCTTGCTGAAGGCAGTCTTCGCCATTAGATTCGTCAGAACTGTCCAAGTTAGATGAGTCTTCCTCCATTGATTGGAAGTCAGCGTTGTTGCATTCATCTTCGCTTGAGCTTTCCTCCCGGGGCGTGGCCTCGTTAATCGAGGAGCTCTTGGTGGCGGTCTCACCAGTTTGCAAGATATGGTCAATGGAGAAATTGGAAGTTGTTGCTACTGGACTTCTTTGATTAATGCCACTGTCGTAAGATAGAGCTGATGATTTGGAACTAGTCTCTCGACTGAAACGCCTCTCGACTTTGGAGAAAGCACTATAGCCGGCGCCAATGCGCTTTGTACTTAGCTGCCTTTCATTTTGCATGCGCGATTCGTGATAAGCTTGGAGAATGTTCACGTCTCGTTTAGATATAAGTGAAATTACCCTAAAATTAGCTAACTGAGGCCTTGCTCTTTTAACATTGTCCTGAATGTCCCCAGAGCAGTGGACAAGAGTCAATCCTAAGCTTCGCATGCGGGATTTAATCGTTTTTCTTGGAACGCCAGTAAACATTTTGTCGCATACTTCGATGAAAGCGTGATATGTCCGTCCTTGGTCATCAGAAACTGGGAAAAGGGAGTCGTTATATTCTTCATCACCACCAGTAAGAGAGGAACTTTTGTCTATCTAATAATAACCAAGAAAACAAATTAACAATAGCACTTTACAGTAAGAGTTGTTCTAATGCTTAGGCTCAAGAGTAAAGAACATCCTATTTCTCTTCACATCACCTTGTCAAGCAGGTGAAAAATAATCTACAACTAGTAACACGGATGTAGACAGATTTATATATTGAACACTGGTGCACGAATGTGTACCAGGGTTATCATTTTAGAACAAATTATTTCAGTGATCCCTGTCTCTTGCACGAGAGGTTCTTTAGGAGTATGTCAAGCCCATTCAGTCAACAAGCTCAGTTTTAAGCTAAGTTTTCCAGATTTTCTGTCTGATGGCAACCGGATCAAAGTGGTCGCTTAGTAAAATGTACCCACATTCTTTACAAAGGAACATTTGAAGTACTATTTTCCATGGTTCTTGGCGTTTAGCAAATGGTGCCTTTAAATTCTATTGCTAAGAATAGAAAGCGCTTCGTCTCCGGAGATCGTCGTATCTCAAGTAGCAGCTCCCAGCTTTTACAACTCTTGTGACGAGAGATGAAATTGACACAGACTTTGATAGCCATTACCGAAGCCTTAATCAGACCCACTAGCGAAAGCTTAGCTCAATCCTTTTCCTTTCGACGTCGTCTTATTTCGAAACAGTGTAAGCGCACAACTCACCGAATCTTCCAGTACTGGGTTTGATGTCCAGCTTGAGTTTTGTAGCTCTTCGCGTCTAATCCGCACTTCACTCTGAAAGAAAAACATATAATCAAAAACTATATCTCATCATTCATCACCAAAACCAGAATTCTCCGACACTAGTGAAAATACTTCACTCAATCATTTCTCCGCCAAAGTTTCAAAAACTAATAACCTAATAAATAGCGCAATTTCTACGTGCAAGACCTCACACTTGGCTTCTATGTTTTCCGAAAATGATCAACCGCAATTGATTTCTGGGCTCAGTAAAGTTAATGTCCTTACTCCATGTAATCAGTGATGTACCCATTTTTCTACCAAACGCAAATTCAAAATCTGAAATGGACTGTTTTAAACGAGAATCAAGCAGTGGTTCTCACTCAACTCACCGGATCTCCAAGCTCCGTTCTCGTTGAACTACTGGAGGTTTGTTTTCGTCCGATGCCCGCTTTTCTCTGAAGAACAAAAGAAAAGAAATGATTAATGTTAAAGGATGTGAATTAGGCGCTACTACGCACCTTGCAAATCTGTTCTTTCTCGTTATTGATCTTTTCTTTCAGAAAATTCTCTTTCAATCTTATTTTATTGACTGTGATGATTTCGGTTTCCTAGGTTGACGAAAAAATCTCCCTCAGTGACTTCTTTTGGAACAAATGATGCAATAATCACACAGGAAGTAATTAACTTTCAATTAGTAACTGGAGCCGCCAAGTACTAATCGACTTACACCTTGAACGTTCAAGCATTTAAGTGCTCAAACGTTCAAACGCCTAAGCATTTCGATGGACTGACTGAAAAGAGATTTGCCTCTATTTTCCGAAAAGGATTTACTGCAACTGATTCCTCGGCTAAGTAAAGTTAACGGCCGAGCTCCCTCTTATCAGCGATGCTCGCATTTTTCTGCTCAACGGAATTTGAAATCCGACATTTTTGGGCTGTTTCAAATGAAAATAGGTGCACGAATGGGAACCAGGGTTACCATTTCACAGCAAATTATTTCAGTGATCCCTGTCTCTAGCACGAGAGGTTCTTTAGGAGCATGTCAAGCCCATTCAGTCAACAAGCTCAGTTTTAAGCTAAGTTTTCCAGATTTTCTGTCTGATGGCAACCGGACCAAAGTGCTCGCTCAGTAAAATGTTCCCACATTCCTTACAAAGGAACATTTGAAGTGCTATTTTCCATGGTTCTTGGCGTTTAGCAAATGGTGCCTTTAAATTCTATTGCTAAGAATAGAAAGCGCTTCGTCTCCGGAGATCGTCGTATCTTAAGTAGCAGCTCCCAGCTTTTACAACTCTTGTGACGAGAGATGAAATTGAAACAGACTTTGATAGCCATTACCGAAGCCTTAATCAGACCCACTAGCGAAAGCTTAGCTCAATCCTTTTCCTTTCGACGTCGTCTTATTTCGAAACAGTGTGAACACACAACTCACCGAATCTTCCAATACTGAGTTTGATGTCCAGCTTGAGTTTTGTAGCTCTTCGCGTCTAATCCGCACTTCACTCTGAAAGAAAAACATATAATCAAAAACTGTATCTCACCATTCATCACCAAAACCAGAATTCTCCGACACTAGTGAAAATACTTCACTCAATCATTTCTCCGCCAAAGTTTCAAAAACTAATAACCTAATAAACAGCGCAATTTCTATGTTCAAGACCTCACACTTGGCTTCTATGTTTCCCGAAAATGATCAACCGCAATTGATTTCTCGGCTCAGTTAAGTTAATATCCTTACTCCATGTAATCAGTGATGTACTCATTTTTCTACCAAACGCAAATTCAAAATCTGAAATGGACTGTTTTAAACGAGAATCAAGCAGTGGTTCTCACTCAACTCACCGGATCTCCAAGCTCCGTTCTCGTTGAACTACTGGAGGTTTGTTTTCGTCCGATGCCCGCTTTTCTCTGAAGAACAAAAGAAAAGAAATGATTAATGTTAAAGGATGTGAACAGGCGCTACTACGCACCTTGCAAATCTGTTCTTTCTCGTTATTGATCTTTTCTTTCAGAAAATTCTCTTTCAATCTTATTTTATTGACTGTGATGATTTCGGTTTCCTAGGTTGACGAAAAAATCTCCCTCAGTGACTTTTTTTGGAACAAATGATATAATAATCACACAGGAAGTAATTAACTTTCAATTAGTAACTGGAGCCGCCAAGTACTAGTCGACTTACACCTTGAACGTTCAAGCATTTAAGTGCTCAAACGTTCAAACGCCTAAGCATTTCGATGGACTGACTGAAAAGAGATTTGCCTCTATTTACCGAAAAGGATTTACTGAAACTGATTTCTTGGCTAAGTAAAGTTAACGGCCGAGCTCCCTCTTATCAGCGATGCTCGCATTTTTCTGCTCAACGGAATTTGAAATCCGACATTTTTGGGCTGTTTCAAATGAAAAAAGGTGCACGAATGTGAACCAGGGTTACCATTTCACAGCAAATTATTTCAGTGATCCCTGTTTCTTGCACGAGAGGTTCTTTAGGAGCATGTCAAGCCCATTCAGTCAACAAGCTCAGTTTTAAGCTAAGTTTTCCAGATTTTCTGTCTGATGGCAACCGGACCAAAGTGCTCGCTCAGTAAAATGTTCCCACATTCTTTACAAAGGAACATTTGAAGTACTATTTTCCATGGTTCTTGGCGTTTAGCAAATGGTGCCTTTAAATTCTATTGCTAAGAATAGAAAGCGCTTCGTCTCCGGAGATCGTCGTATCTTAAGTAGCAGCTCCCAGCTTTTACAACTCTTGTGACGAGAGATGAAATTGAAACAGACTTTGATAGCCATTACCGAAGCCTTAATCAGACCCACTAGCGAAAGCTTAGCTCAATCCTTTTCCTTTCGACGTCGTCTTATTTCGAAACAGTGTGAACACACAACTCACCGAATCTTCCAATACTGAGTTTGATGTCCAGCTTGAGTTTTGTAGCTCTTCGCGTCTAATCCGCACTTCACTCTGAAAGAAAAACATATAATCAAAAACTATATCTCACCATTCATCACCAAAACCAGAATTCTCCGACACTAGTGAAAATACTTCACTCAATCATTTCTCCGCCAAAGTTTCAAAAACTAATAACCTAATAAACAGTGCAATTTCTATGTTCAAGACCTCACACTTGGCTTCTATGTTTTCCGAAAATGATCAACCGCAATTGATTTCTCGGCTCAGTTAAGTTAATGTCCTTACTCCATGTAATCAGTGATGTACCCATTTTTCTACCAAACGCAAATTCAAAATCTGAAATGGACTGTTTTAAACGAGAATCAAGCAGTGGTTCTCACTCAACTCACCGGATCTCCAAGCTCCGTTCTCGTTGAACTACTGGAGGTTTGTTTTCGTCCGATGCCCGCTTTTCTCTGAAGAAAAAAGAAAAGAAGTGATTAATGTTAAAGGATGTGAATCACGCGCTATAAATACGCGCCTTGCAAATCTGTTCTTTCTTGTTATTGATCTTCTCTTTTAGAAAATCCTGTTTTAATCTTACTTTATTGACTGTGATGATTTCGGTTTCCTAGGTTCAAGAGAAAATCTCCCTCAGTGACTTGTTTTGGAATAAATGGTGCAATAATCACACAGGAAGTGATTAGCTTTTAATTAGTTACTGGAGCCGCCAATTACTAATCGACTTACATCTTGAACGTTTAAGCATCTAAGTTCAGTTTTAAGCTAAGTTTTCCAGATTTTCTGTCTGATGGCAACCGGACCAAAGTGGTCGCTTAGTAAAATGTACCCAAATTCCTTATAAAGGACCATTTGAAGTAATATTTTTCATGGTTGTTGGCGATTTACAAATTGTCCCTTTATATTCTGTTGCTAAGAATAGGAAGTGCTTAGTCTCCGGGGATTGCCATGCGTTAATGAATTTGATGGTAGCAGCTCCCAGCTTTTGTCGTCTTATTTCGTAACAATGTGGACACACTCACCGAATCTTCCAGTAACGGGTTGGACGTCCAGCTTGAGTTTCGTAACTCTTCGCGTCTAACCCGCACTTTGCTCTGAAAGAAAAAGAAATAATGAAAAAAATCATCATTCATGACATTCATCACCAAAACCAGAATTCTCTGACACTAGTGAAAATACGTCACTCAAATAATTCTTTGCCAATGTTTCAAAAAATAACAGCCTAATAAACAGTGAACTTTCTACGCTAAGACCTCACACTTGGCCTCCATGTTTTTGGAAAGTGATCTACCGTAATTGATTCCGCGGCGAAGCAAGAGTGCGCCCTGACTCCATTCAACAAATGTTTGCATTTTTCTGCCAAACGTAAATTAAAAATCTGACTTTCTTGAATATTTTCATGGAGAATCAAGCGGTGGTTTTCACTCAACTCACCGGACCTTCCAGCTCTGACGTCTCTGTACCACTACACGTAGGTTCTCGTCGGATCCGCGCTTTTTTCTGAGAAAAATAAATACAAATAAATAAATTATGCTGTGAATCACGGGCTTAAAGTGCAATTCTCACATTCTAGGGTATATCCCTCGCACAACACATTTCCACGTCAAACTGAACTGACACTTTGAACATTTGTTCTTTCTCTCGCTCAAATAAGATCGAAGACGAACTAGTCTCACTTAAAGCAATGTTGAAAGAAACCAAACTGCATAGATAGATAGCTTTTTAAATTTGACATTGACTTACCGCACCTTGACATTTCTCTTGTCTGCCAGAGCATCATGGTAACCAACCCCAATTGAACTAATGGCTGGCGTTTGGAACAAACCCTGTGCGTGTTTTAGACAAACATAAAAGAAGAAAGCATTAAGTCTCGTTTGATAGCAGCCAGATGTAAAAGATAAATGGTTTTCTATAATTATCAAGTACACTAAGAGGTCTTTAGAAATCTAAAGCGTTGCAATCTCATCGAAGAGACATGCATTGCAAAACTCTCTTACCGGAGGCGAATCGAGGCTCATTTCGTCAGAAGTGTCAGAATATTCCCTGGCTGTAGTCAATGGCTGCAATGAGATAAAGAAAACAGGCAATGTATATTAATGACATGTAGGACTTTCTCATTTTGAAGCTGGCAGGTTTGGTCGAACAATTAAACTACGGTAGCAAACCAAAACGGCCCTCAACGTCTCATCTGCCACACCCCTACCAGTCTGTTGTGGGTCGTTCAGTGACATTAAATGTTGCATAAATAGGCAGCGCCCAGTAGAAACTTCCTAGATCACCTTGATAGCCGTAAAATGCCCACGGGCAGCTTGCAAAATCAGCCGACGCCACATTCATGGTAAACAAACTTAAAAATGTGAAAATCCGGCCTATAAAATCGGTCAGTTATTTGAAACCACAAAGCGAGTACTCCGTTTTTCTTTCTTGTAGACTTCACTCATTGTTAAAAAAAAACAAATTTCAATGCTAATGACCGGCCTGATTAAGCGCTTAATCCATCGAGTGTTTCTCTGTTCAAAAAGCTCTCACCTGGAATACGTGGTCGCGCTCCCGCGACATAATTCCGGGATAAGACAGTGGCGAAAGACGACTCAGTAACAAACTAAGAGAAGCTGCATGATTCCTCTTTCTTTCTGAGTGCAAGCATAACGTAGCTTGCAGAAAAATGATGAAACATGAAACATGAAACATACTACATGCCGCACGACACTCTGTTGGCGCAACAGCTACTAAATGAGAATGCACTCTAAAACCGACTAAATAAGGGTGTTCGGTGTGATCGTAATTGACAGCTTCTAAGACGAAACGCCCACAAAAAGAACATCTGCTTTAAATAAATCGATCTTCAGAAGGGTAAACAACGTTGAAATCTCCTCCAAAGGAAATTACTAAAAGGTGGAACACCACATACACGACTTTCTCTGGTGGTTTGTTTCGTTAAAAAGTAATAAATAAAAACAGAGCAAGAAAGGCAAGCACTGAAGAGCCCTGCCAGTTAATCGTGCCAGTTAATTGCGCGATAACACCCACACAAGGTCGAATTCCGGGCGCCACTAACTAATCTTAAAAAAACATCTGTGTTGTAAATCTTCAAACATGCGCTGCGTAACTCTGTTGTTCTTTAAAAGACAGCAGAGATCCTATAGACAAACTTGACAGCTTCCAGATAGTCTGCTGGCAGCTGGTTTTCTCTCTTAGGGTCACTTAGACGAGCGCTTGGTCATCGCGGACGCAAAAAGGCAGTATGAAGGCGAGACGAGAAAACACCGTCTGCGGACTCTTTTTAACTTTTCAAACCCTCCGTCAGCCCAACAATGGAGTACCTGATTAGTCAATATGTGCCCTATGACAGATAGCTGACAGGAGGGAAAATAAAGCGTCATAAGTTTCGCGCGAAGCATAACAAAGAGTCTCGAGCGAGCATGCGATAGCGTATCATCCTGTTTGAGTTGACTAGCTTACACGACTCCAACAGTTCGTGACATTTGTACATTTGCCGTTGTCTTCGGTAACTCGACCTTTTTTGTCTCTTCACTCCTATTCATGAAGGGGACTTCATGTCGTATAAAGACCGTGCTATGGCAAAATTTTGAGAGGTCATAGGTCTGCTTGATTTCCGCTGTTATCTGCATGTCGAGTTTGCACCTCTATAATTGCCATGTGTTTATGCATTTTTGAGGCTCATTTCTATTGTAAGACATGTTTTTAAGTCTCCAAGTATTCGCTTTCGAAGGAAAAAATATGAGATTTACCGTGAAAATGTTGCTTACGTGCATTCTATATTGTGACGCTGGGCCCGGCTGTGATTAGAACTGTTTGCAAGTACAGTAGGTAGATTCTTACCACGGAAAATTTGTCCTCGTACGTTTTTCTTAGGAGACGCCGTAGCCTTACTTCAAGTAAGCTATACGTTCCTCTGGAGACATTCGTATATTTCTTGGACCTATACCTGATCGAGCTCATGTTTCTCGAGCCTGATGTATAGGTTTAGTCCTCCTTTTGTTCGTTCTGACACGACATGATTCAAATGTAGTTGTTTACGGGCAACTCTTGATTGTTTTTGCCTTTGGCTTAAATAAACCTCACATCAATTTGATGACTAATAAAATATATATATATATAAAAAAAAACATTGTAATCATGTTTAAAGTAGGACAGTGTTTAACTAAACAAGTAATCAACACTTTTTACTATTCCCTTGTTTACCACGTAAATTTACCTTGCTAACCACGTAAATCATCGAGACTTGTGTGTACCCATATGTACTCATATGTACTCGTGAGGTGTTTTAGACTCGGCTTTTCTATTTTTTTTTTACCTCTATTAGGTGGCAAACACCTCGTGCGCGACTACTATCCATTTCCCCGAGGGTGGCCGTTTAATAGGGGTTGAAGTGTACATGAAAGATTTTAAAGACATTTCTTGTCACATAGATAGATATCCAAAGGAAACATTTTGATAGGAAGAGTGAGAGTTTGTAAGTGAGTGTAAAGAACAGAACAGAACAGAGATAACTCTTTTTCATCCGCAGTACAGTGAACGAATTGTCAAACTAATTCCTGCTTACCGACAAAGAGTGAAATGGAATGATATAACTCTTGCAAACAGATTTCAGATCGCAAGTAATTCATATCTTGTTCTGTCCGTATCAAATCACTCAGAACTCAATACATACATACTCAATTTTTTGGCAGACACACTACTGTCTTTATTGCCTGGAACTTATTAAGCGAGACTAAACATCCCATGGAACATCAGATGACTTATCACAACTATCGAGCAACTTATAAGCTACATAAAACTGATTACCTTAAGTTTTACTCCGTCGTCTGACGAATTTGTTGAGAAGAGGCAACTTGATCTGAAACGTACGATGAATTTCACGAAGTATAACAAACATTTTCCATAGTCATTTTATAAGAGCAACAGACCACACTTTTAATGGGTTTATAGGCGGTAATAACCCACTTAAAAACTTTCCTCATGTTCTCCCAAATAATAATAATAATCGAATATTTCCTCAGGATAACCCTTCAGTATAAAGTACTGTTATCAACGGGGTCCTGCTAAGAATTAAAAACTAATAAACAAGAATTATTAAGATATATAAAATAAGATACATATTAAAAACCGTTAAAAATACAATAGAAATTACAAGTAATAATCGTCTAAGGCTTTCCTAAATAAAACTCTAGAATTAATGTTTCTTAAACTTAAAGGCAATAAATTAAAAATCGAGGCACCTAAAAAATAAAAGCTACGGCGTGCAAAATCCAGTCTGACTTTTGGCATAAGTGCGTTCGTATTACCCCTGTAAAGCCATAGAGAGGTAGTGTGCTCTACTGCTTAAATAACTCACGGCTAGGTCTTACCACTTACGCACACTAGTACGGAATTTTAAAATGTACTTACCACGGTTCCAAGCCGGTTAAACGTTAGCTCAGTCACTTTTCATCTAAAATAAGCCCCTGTTTTACCGTTCGGCTGAGCGGAACAGTCAAGGCCACAACGCCAAATGAAGAATCCATTGGAGGGTAAGTCTAGTGCCAGCAGCCGCAGTAATTTCAGCTCCAATAGCATATACAATGGTATAGACTCACAAATGATGGACATAGCATGTGGGGTTCCACAGGCGTCTGTTCTTGACCCACCTCTATTTTTGACTTACATAAACGACATAACTGCTTCAAGTTAAGTGTTTTCTTTCACATTATTTGCTGATCACACAAACATATTCTATAACAGTACAAGTTTGAATCAGTTACTCTTAATGACTAATAATGAGCTAGCACAGCTTTCGGTTTTGCTTCAAAGCAAATAAATTATGTTGAAATATTTCTAAAACAATATTATATATTATTCTCAAATAGGAAAAATGTTAAGAATGAAGACCATCAATCTTAAGATAGATGAACGCATCATAAACAGAGCTAGCGAATGCAAGTTTGTAGGTTCAATTAAAGTTGAAAACCTAACATGGAAACCTCACATCAATTTTATAACTAATAAAATATATAAAAAAAACATTGTAATCATGTTTAAAGTAGGACAATGTTTAACTAAAAAAGTAATCAACACTTTATACTACTCCCTTGTTTACCCATATATCCACAATTGTAATATTAGTTGGGCCAACAATTATCGTACAAGATTGTCTAGAATTGTGACACTTCAAAAAGGAGCGGTTAGGAATGTAAGCTTAAAGATTAAGTATGGAGGGAGTCCAGTTAATACCTAGGAATATCTCTTTTTACGTTTAAATTTCATAACAATCAGTTTCCTAAAAATATGACAAATCTTTTCCCAGCTAATTCCCAAATACGTAGTTATAATACACGGCATGCAGATGACCACGTAAACCATCGAGACTTAGACAATACTCATTGGCCTACCAAAGGTCCAAAAATATGGAACAGAATAGATAGCAAAATACGTTAAATCTAATCATTACATTTATCTAAGAAAAAGATGAAAAGTAATATAATTGACAAAACAGCAGTGGCGAATTATCCCTGTAATAAAAATGCATATTAATTTTATTGCTTCTTTGTTTACTTTCACGAGAATTAGGATAACAATAATGGCAGATGAGAAGATTTCAAAATTGGCATAAGCTCTATTTCTCATCATTAAGTCTATTATAATGACGTGAAAACCTAGCTAAGTTGCAGTTGACCTCAATTTTAAAGGGATCTATAACTACAACCAATTTTTTTGCTTTTTTGTAGACTCCATCACTATGTAATTTAGCAGTGACTCTAAAATAAGATAAACAACGCATTAGTGATGGAAGGAATAAAATGAAATGAATTGACAGTGAAAATGAAATGCATGATTGCAAAGCTGACACTTAAAGGAATTGACGGACTACCAAACTCGCTATGTCCAGACATAGTTAGGATTGTTTTTAACCAACAAGCAGAAGGTTTTTATAAGAAGGGAAAGTAGCGTCCAGGGACCGCTTAATCCCTTACTAATTAATATAACTACTGAATAAGCAATAACAAAATAATAAAGTTTGTGCCAATCATTGAACCACAAACTTCTAGGGATAGACAAGAAAATCGGCACACATTCATTAAGGGTATTTATGTAGTAGAAATAACAGTTAAGGTGGCTCAAAACAGTTTCCAGCAATTAGATTATGATGGGTCATTATAACCACTCTTTATCACTTGATGCTATCTCATAACCACCTGAAAGTTTTTAAACATTTAAGTTTTTTGATACCATGATTGTAGCATCAAGTGATAAGGAGTGGTTATAACGACCCATCAAAATCTAAACGCTAAGTTTCCAGCACTCAGATTTTCGTGGGTCCTTAAAACCACTCTTAATCACTTGATGTTACAATCATGGTATCAAACAACTGCCCAACCATTGGTCAACACGTTCTTATCATTGTCGTGACACAATAGACTACCATAGAAACAGTATGACCTACTAAAAACACCCTTAATTACAGCTTTAGGAGCCCTTAATTCAAAAACAGCACGGTGGAATTTTTTTATACTATCAACATTTTAAAAGCATGATAACACGCAATATTTAGCATGCTCATCAAATAATCAAATGATCAAGTGATAAAGAGTGGTTAATCCGGAAACTGGAAACTGTTTTGAGCCACCTTAAAGCCCCTCTTGATTTACATATATGACATAACTGCTTCAAGTTAAGTGTTTTCTTTCACATTATTTGCTGATGACGCAAACATATTCTATAATAGTACAAGTTCAAATCAGTTACTCTCAATGACTACTAATGAGCTAGCACAGCTTTCAGCTTGGTTCAAAGCAAATAAATTATGTTGAAATATTTCTAAAACAATATTATATATTATTCTCAAATAGGAAAAATGTTAAGAATGAAGACCATCAATCTTAAGATAGATGAACGCATCATAAACAGAGCTAGCGAATGCAAGTTTGTAGGTTCAATTAAAGTTGAAAACCTAACATGGAAACCTCACATCAATTTTATAACTAATAAAATATATAAAAAAAACATTGTAATCATGTTTAAAGTAGGACAATGTTTAACTAAAAAAGTAATCAACACTTTATACTACTCCCTTGTTTACCCATATATCCACAATTGTAATATTAGTTGGGCCAACAATTATCGTACAAGATTGTCTAGAATTGTGACACTTCAAAAAGGAGCGGTTAGGAATGTAAGCTTAAAGATTAAGTATGGAGGGAGTCCAGTTAATACCTAGGAATATCTCTTTTTACGTTTAAATTTCATAACAATCAGTTTCCTAAAAATATGACAAATCTTTTCCCAGCTAATTCCCAAATACGTAGTTATAATACACGGCATGCAGATGACCACGTAAACCATCGAGACTTAGACAATACTCATTGGCCTACCAAAGGTCCAAAAATATGGAACAGAATAGATAGCAAAATACGTTAAATCTAATCATTACATTCATCTAAGAAAAAGATGAAAAGTAATGTAATTGACAAAACAGCAGTGGCGAATTATCCCTGTAATAAAAATGCATATTAATTTTATTGCTTCTTTGTTTACTTTCACGAGAATTAGAATAACAATAATGGCAGATGAAAAGATTTCAAAATTGGCATAAGCTCTATTTCTCATCATTAAGTCTATTATAATGGCATGATAACCTAGCTAAGTTGCAGTTGACCTCAATTTTAAAGGGATCTATAACTACAACCAATTTTTTTGCTTTTTTGTAGACTCCATCACTATGTAATTTAGCAGTGACTCTAAAATAAGATAAACAACGCATTAGTGATGGAAGGAATAAAATGAAATGAATTGACAGTGAAAATGAAATGCATGATTGCAAAGCTGACACTTAAAGGAATTGACGGACTACCAAACTCGCTATGTCCAGACATAGTTAGGATTGTTTTTAACCAACAAGCAGAAGGTTTTTATAAGAAGGGAAAGTAGCGTCCAGGGACCGCTTAATCCCTTACTAATTAATATAACTACTGAAAAAGCAATAACAAAATAATAAAGTTCGTGCCAATCATTCAACCACAAACTTCTAGGGATAGACAAGAAAATCGGCACACATTCATTAATGATATTTATGTAGTAGAAATAAAAGTTAAGGTGGCTCAAAACAGTTTCCAGCAATTAGATTATGATGGGTCATTATAACCACTCTTTATCACTTGATGCTATCTCATAACCACCTGAAAGTTTTTAAACATTTAAGTTTTTTGATACCATGATTGTAGCATCAAGTGATAAGGAGTGGTTATAACGACCCATCAAAATCTAAACGCTAAGTTTCCAGCACTCAGATTTTCGTGGGTCCTTAAAACCACTCTTAATCACTTGATGTTACAATCATGGTATCAAACAACTGCCCAACCATTGGTCAACACGTTCTTATCATTGTCGTGACACAATAGACTACCATAGAAACAGTTTCACCTGCTAAAAACACCGCTAATTACAACTTTAGGAGCCCTTAATTCAAAAACAGCAGGATAAAATTTTTTCATACTATCAATATTTCAAAAGCATGATAAGACGCAATATTTAGCATGCTCATCAAATAATCAAATGATCAGGTGATAAAGAGTGGTTAATCCGGAAACTGGAAACTGTTTTGAGCCACCTTTAAGCCCCTCTTGGTCCGCGCCTGTGTATTGGTTATTTCACAGATACCCCAAACTACCCAGCAGTAATCCACCTCTTAGACAACCTCCAGGATCATCAGGGGCATTCCCCTATCCGCCACCTAGGGGACGCGCCGTATAGGCCAGAGGGAGGCCCACGGTATAAAATTACCTACCTGACCACATCAAAATCTCAAAAAAACTTTAATTAAATATGATAAAGAAAGAGCGCAATACCTCTGAAACTCTAAGCAGTTCACACGGGCCTCTGTCGGTATGAAATCAATCAGAGCTTGGAGAAAATAGCTCCACTTTAACTAAGTTAATTGAAGGCGGTTTTACCCGACAAAAACGAAACTAATCATCAAAAGAAAACTGAGAGAGCAAAGGCTTTTTATGTAATGTAGTAGGCCGAGTAGCTACTCAACTCTACGCACCTCAGAGAAAAATCCAGCCACCGACACTGCGTCCCGATGGTGGCGAATTGACGTCCGGCCAGCAGATGATATATGCCTCGATCTAGACACCGGCACAGGAGAGAGAACCGACATGAATGACATCAGACCATCATGATAAAAGGGGTCAATTAACTTCGTTCGCCATTGACCGAGAAAATTGAACTTGAGGTGATACATGTCTCAGTTAAAAGCGACGTTTCGCGTTAGTTGAAAACACAATAAGATAGATAGATAGAAACTTTATTAAGAATGCCATCAGCCGACTAGCTGGGGGAAAACTCCCCTACTAATACGGGGACATAACAAAAACTGAAAAAAACAACCTAAAATGTGCTGTGAGTAGAATTCATTCTTAGTAAATCATCTTTGCGCGCTCATTGCTCGAACAGAGACAGCCGGCAATACCTCTGAAACTCTAAGCAGTTCACACGGGCCTCTGTCGGTATGAAATCAATCAGAGCTTGGAGAAAATAGCTCCACTTTAACTAAGTTAATTGAAGGCGGTTTTACCCGACAAAAACGAAACTAATCATCAAAAGAAAACTGAGAGAGCAAAGGCTTTTTATGTAATGTAGTAGGCCGAGTAGCTACTCAACTCTACGCACCTCAGAGAAAAATCCAGCCACCGACACTGCGTCCCGATGGTGGCGAATTGACGTCCGGCCAGCAGATGATATATGCCTCGATCTAGACACCGGCACAGGAGAGAGAACCGACATGAATGACATCAGACCATCATGATAAAAGGGGTCAATTAACTTCGTTCGCCATTGACCGAGAAAATTGAACTTGAGGTGATACATGTCTCAGTTAAAAGCGACGTTTCGCGTTAGTTGAAAACACAATAAGATAGATAGATAGAAACTTTATTAAGAATGCCATCAGCCGACTAGCTGGGGGAAAACTCCCCTACTAATACGGGGACATAACAAAAACTGAAAAAAACAACCTAAAATGTGCTGTGAGTAGAATTCATTCTTAGTAAATCATCTTTGCGCGCTCATTGCTCGAACAGAGACAGCCGGCAATACCTCTGAAACTCTAAGCAGTTCACACGGGCCTCTGTCGGTATGAAATCAATCAGAGCTTGGAGAAAATAGCTCCACTTTAACTAAGTTAATTGAAGGCGGTTTTACCCGACAAAAACGAAACTAATCATCAAAAGAAAACTGAGAGAGCAAAGGCTTTTTATGTAATGTAGTAGGCCGAGTAGCTACTCAACTCTACGCACCTCAGAGAAAAATCCAGCCACCGACACTGCGTCCCGATGGTGGCGAATTGACGTCCGGCCAGCAGATGATATATGCCTCGATCTAGACACCGGCACAGGAGAGAGAACCGACATGAATGACATCAGACCATCATGATAAAAGGGGTCAATTAACTTCGTTCGCCATTGACCGAGAAAATTGAACTTGAGGTGATACATGTCTCAGTTAAAAGCGACGTTTCGCGTTAGTTGAAAACACAATAAGATAGATAGATAGAAACTTTATTAAGAATGCCATCAGCCGACTAGCTGGGGGAAAACTCCCCTACTAATACGGGGACATAACAAAAACTGAAAAAAACAACCTAAAATGTGCTGTGAGTAGAATTCATTCTTAGTAAATCATCTTTGCGCGCTCATTGCTCGAACAGAGACAGCCGGCAATACCTCTGAAACTCTAAGCAGTTCACACGGGCCTCTGTCGGTATGAAATCAATCAGAGCTTGGAGAAAATAGCTCCACTTTAACTAAGTTAATTGAAGGCGGTTTTACCCGACAAAAACGAAACTAATCATCAAAAGAAAACTGAGAGAGCAAAGGCTTTTTATGTAATGTAGTAGGCCGAGTAGCTACTCAACTCTACGCACCTCAGAGAAAAATCCAGCCACCGACACTGCGTCCCGATGGTGGCGAATTGACGTCCGGCCAGCAGATGATATATGCCTCGATCTAGACACCGGCACAGGAGAGAGAACCGACATGAATGACATCAGACCATCATGATAAAAGGGGTCAATTAACTTCGTTCGCCATTGACCGAGAAAATTGAACTTGAGGTGATACATGTCTCAGTTAAAAGCGACGTTTCGCGTTAGTTGAAAACACAATAAGATAGATAGATAGAAACTTTATTAAGAATGCCATCAGCCGACTAGCTGGGGGAAAACTCCCCTACTAATACGGGGACATAACAAAAACTGAAAAAAACAACCTAAAATGTGCTGTGAGTAGAATTCATTCTTAGTAAATCATCTTTGCGCGCTCATTGCTCGAACAGAGACAGCCGGCAATACCTCTGAAACTCTAAGCAGTTCACACGGGCCTCTGTCGGTATGAAATCAATCAGAGCTTGGAGAAAATAGCTCCACTTTAACTAAGTTAATTGAAGGCGGTTTTACCCGACAAAAACGAAACTAATCATCAAAAGAAAACTGAGAGAGCAAAGGCTTTTTATGTAATGTAGTAGGCCGAGTAGCTACTCAACTCTACGCACCTCAGAGAAAAATCCAGCCACCGACACTGCGTCCCGATGGTGGCGAATTGACGTCCGGCCAGCAGATGATATATGCCTCGATCTAGACACCGGCACAGGAGAGAGAACCGACATGAATGACATCAGACCATCATGATAAAAGGGGTCAATTAACTTCGTTCGCCATTGACCGAGAAAATTGAACTTGAGGTGATACATGTCTCAGTTAAAAGCGACGTTTCGCGTTAGTTGAAAACACAATAAGATAGATAGATAGAAACTTTATTAAGAATGCCATCAGCCGACTAGCTGGGGGAAAACTCCCCTACTAATACGGGGACATAACAAAAACTGAAAAAACAACCTAAAATGTGCTGTGAGTAGAATTCATTCTTAGTAAATCATCTTTGCGCGCTCATTGCTCGAACAGAGACAGCCGGCAATACCTCTGAAACTCTAAGCAGTTCACACGGGCCTCTGTCGGTATGAAATCAATCAGAGCTTGGAGAAAATAGCTCCACTTTAACTAAGTTAATTGAAGGCGGTTTTACCCGACAAAAACGAAACTAATCATCAAAAGAAAACTGAGAGAGCAAAGGCTTTTTATGTAATGTAGTAGGCCGAGTAGCTACTCAACTCTACGCACCTCAGAGAAAAATCCAGCCACCGACACTGCGTCCCGATGGTGGCGAATTGACGTCCGGCCAGCAGATGATATATGCCTCGATCTAGACACCGGCACAGGAGAGAGAACCGACATGAATGACATCAGACCATCATGATAAAAGGGGTCAATTAACTTCGTTCGCCATTGACCGAGAAAATTGAACTTGAGGTGATACATGTCTCAGTTAAAAGCGACGTTTCGCGTTAGTTGAAAACACAATAAGATAGATAGATAGAAACTTTATTAAGAATGCCATCAGCCGACTAGCTGGGGGAAAACTCCCCTACTAATACGGGGACATAACAAAAACTGAAAAAACAACCTAAAATGTGCTGTGAGTAGAATTCATTCTTAGTAAATCATCTTTGCGCGCTCATTGCTCGAACAGAGACAGCCGGCAATACCTCTGAAACTCTAAGCAGTTCACACGGGCCTCTGTCGGTATGAAATCAATCAGAGCTTGGAGAAAATAGCTCCACTTTAACTAAGTTAATTGAAGGCGGTTTTACCCGACAAAAACGAAACTAATCATCAAAAGAAAACTGAGAGAGCAAAGGCTTTTTATGTAATGTAGTAGGCCGAGTAGCTACTCAACTCTACGCACCTCAGAGAAAAATCCAGCCACCGACACTGCGTCCCGATGGTGGCGAATTGACGTCCGGCCAGCAGATGATATATGCCTCGATCTAGACACCGGCACAGGAGAGAGAACCGACATGAATGACATCAGACCATCATGATAAAAGGGGTCAATTAACTTCGTTCGCCATTGACCGAGAAAATTGAACTTGAGGTGATACATGTCTCAGTTAAAAGCGACGTTTCGCGTTAGTTGAAAACACAATAAGATAGATAGATAGAAACTTTATTAAGAATGCCATCAGCCGACTAGCTGGGGGAAAACTCCCCTACTAATACGGGACATAACAAAAACTGAAAAAACAACCTAAAATGTGCTGTGAGTAGAATTCATTCTTAGTAAATCATCTTTGCGCGCTCATTGCTCGAACAGAGACAGCCGGCAATACCTCTGAAACTCTAAGCAGTTCACACGGGCCTCTGTCGGTATGAAATCAATCAGAGCTTGGAGAAAATAGCTCCACTTTAACTAAGTTAATTGAAGGCGGTTTTACCCGACAAAAACGAAACTAATCATCAAAAGAAAACTGAGAGAGCAAAGGCTTTTTATGTAATGTAGTAGGCCGAGTAGCTACTCAACTCTACGCACCTCAGAGAAAAATCCAGCCACCGACACTGCGTCCCGATGGTGGCGAATTGACGTCCGGCCAGCAGATGATATATGCCTCGATCTAGACACCGGCACAGGAGAGAGAACCGACATGAATGACATCAGACCATCATGATAAAAGGGGTCAATTAACTTCGTTCGCCATTGACCGAGAAAATTGAACTTGAGGTGATACATGTCTCAGTTAAAAGCGACGTTTCGCGTTAGTTGAAAACACAATAAGATAGATAGATAGAAACTTTATTAAGAATGCCATCAGCCGACTAGCTGGGGGAAAACTCCCCTACTAATACGGGGACATAACAAAAACTGAAAAAAACAACCTAAAATGTGCTGTGAGTAGAATTCATTCTTAGTAAATCATCTTTGCGCGCTCATTGCTCGAACAGAGACAGCCGGCAATACCTCTGAAACTCTAAGCAGTTCACACGGGCCTCTGTCGGTATGAAATCAATCAGAGCTTGGAGAAAATAGCTCCACTTTAACTAAGTTAATTGAAGGCGGTTTTACCCGACAAAAACGAAACTAATCATCAAAAGAAAACTGAGAGAGCAAAGGCTTTTTATGTAATGTAGTAGGCCGAGTAGCTACTCAACTCTACGCACCTCAGAGAAAAATCCAGCCACCGACACTGCGTCCCGATGGTGGCGAATTGACGTCCGGCCAGCAGATGATATATGCCTCGATCTAGACACCGGCACAGGAGAGAGAACCGACATGAATGACATCAGACCATCATGATAAAAGGGGTCAATTAACTTCGTTCGCCATTGACCGAGAAAATTGAACTTGAGGTGATACATGTCTCAGTTAAAAGCGACGTTTCGCGTTAGTTGAAAACACAATAAGATAGATAGATAGAAACTTTATTAAGAATGCCATCAGCCGACTAGCTGGGGGAAAACTCCCCTACTAATACG
This sequence comes from Orbicella franksi, assembly GCF_964199315.1. Lineage (NCBI taxonomy): Eukaryota > Metazoa > Cnidaria > Anthozoa > Scleractinia > Merulinidae > Orbicella > Orbicella franksi. The sequence goes on from NW_027670722.1 coordinate 21,488, forward strand.
GGGACATAACAAAAACTGAAAAAAACAACCTAAAATGTGCTGTGAGTAGAATTCATTCTTAGTAAATCATCTTTGCGCGCTCATTGCTCGAACAGAGACAGCCGGCAATACCTCTGAAACTCTAAGCAGTTCACACGGGCCTCTGTCGGTATGAAATCAATCAGAGCTTGGAGAAAATAGCTCCACTTTAAACTAAGTTAATTGAAGGCGGTTTTACCCGACAAAAACGAAACTAATCATCAAAAGAAAACTGAGAGAGCAAAGGCTTTTATGTAATGTAGTAGGCCGAGTAGCTACTCAACTCTACGCACCTCAGAGAAAAATCCAGCCACCGACACTGCGTCCCCGATGGTGGCGAATTGACGTCCGGCCAGCAGATGATATATGCCTCGATCTAGACACCGGCACAGGAGAGAGAACCGACATGAATGACATCAGACCATCATGATAAAAGGGGTCAATTAACTTCGTTCGCCATTGACCGAGAAAATTGAACTTGAGGTGATACATGTCTCAGTTAAAAGCGACGTTTCGCGTTAGTTGAAAACACAATAAGATAGATAGATAGAAACTTTATTAAGAATGCCATCAGCCGACTAGCTGGGGGAAAACTCCCCTACTAATACGGGGACATAACAAAAACTGAAAAAAACAACCTAAAATGTGCTGTGAGTAGAATTCATTCTTAGTAAATCATCTTTGCGCGCTCATTGCTCGAACAGAGACAGCCGGCAATACCTCTGAAACTCTAAGCAGTTCACACGGGCCTCTGTCGGTATGAAATCAATCAGAGCTTGGAGAAAATAGCTCCACTTTAACTAAGTTAATTGAAGGCGGTTTTACCCGACAAAAACGAAACTAATCATCAAAGAAAACTGAGAGAGCAAAGGCTTTTTATGTAATGTAGTAGGCCGAGTAGCTACTCAACTCTACGCACCTCAGAGAAAAATCCAGCCACCGACACTGCGTCCCGATGGTGGCGAATTGACGTCCGGCCAGCAGATGATATATGCCTCGATCTAGACACCGGCACAGGAGAGAGAACCGACATGAATGACATCAGACCATCATGATAAAAGGGGTCAATTAACTTCGTTCGCCATTGACCGAGAAAATTGAACTTGAGGTGATACATGTCTCAGTTAAAAGCGACGTTTCGCGTTAGTTGAAAACACAATAAGATAGATAGATAGAAACTTTATTAAGAATGCCATCAGCCGACTAGCTGGGGGAAAACTCCCCTACTAATACGGGGACATAACAAAAACTGAAAAAAACAACCTAAAATGTGCTGTGAGTAGAATTCATTCTTAGTAAATCATCTTTGCGCGCTCATTGCTCGAACAGAGACAGCCGGCAATACCTCTGAAACTCTAAGCAGTTCACACGGGCCTCTGTCGGTATGAAATCAATCAGAGCTTGGAGAAAATAGCTCCACTTTAACTAAGTTAATTGAAGGCGGTTTTACCCGACAAAAACGAAACTAATCATCAAAAGAAAACTGAGAGAGCAAAGGCTTTTTATGTAATGTAGTAGGCCGAGTAGCTACTCAACTCTACGCACCTCAGAGAAAAATCCAGCCACCGACACTGCGTCCCGATGGTGGCGAATTGACGTCCGGCCAGCAGATGATATATGCCTCGATCTAGACACCGGCACAGGAGAGAGAACCGACATGAATGACATCAGACCATCATGATAAAAGGGGTCAATTAACTTCGTTCGCCATTGACCGAGAAAATTGAACTTGAGGTGATACATGTCTCAGTTAAAAGCGACGTTTCGCGTTAGTTGAAAACACAATAAGATAGATAGATAGAAACTTTATTAAGAATGCCATCAGCCGACTAGCTGGGGGAAAACTCCCCTACTAATACGGGGACATAACAAAAACTGAAAAAAACAACCTAAAATGTGCTGTGAGTAGAATTCATTCTTAGTAAATCATCTTTGCGCGCTCATTGCTCGAACAGAGACAGCCGGCAATACCTCTGAAACTCTAAGCAGTTCACACGGGCCTCTGTCGGTATGAAATCAATCAGAGCTTGGAGAAAATAGCTCCACTTTAACTAAGTTAATTGAAGGCGGTTTTACCCGACAAAAACGAAACTAATCATCAAAAGAAAACTGAGAGAGCAAAGGCTTTTTATGTAATGTAGTAGGCCGAGTAGCTACTCAACTCTACGCACCTCAGAGAAAAATCCAGCCACCGACACTGCGTCCCGATGGTGGCGAATTGACGTCCGGCCAGCAGATGATATATGCCTCGATCTAGACACCGGCACAGGAGAGAGAACCGACATGAATGACATCAGACCATCATGATAAAAGGGGTCAATTAACTTCGTTCGCCATTGACCGAGAAAATTGAACTTGAGGTGATATTTTTATTTTGGGCTTTGGAACCTGGCAAGTCGCGGAAGATCCGGTTGCCAGGTTACATCGGTAGTAGTTATTTCGTTCCCAGGATAGCTCGGTAGATAGGGTCGCAGAGACTTGTTGGATTTTAGCACGGTTTTACCCGAATTAAATCCCACAAGTCCTTGCAACCCTTTGGAATATCTACCGAGAGACCCTGGGTACTAAGGATATCTGATATATATTTGTGCGTTGACCACTGGACCGATGTATTAGAGGCTCAAGAAAACTGTGCATGTGTTTCTTCGCACAAGTGAGTAATGAACTGAAGTGAAAAACGTTTTACGTCGTTGGCGTCGGAAGGTAAGCTGTCGCTTTGTTTTATTATATCCAACGAAGCGATTTTTGATGATGTTCGGCGTTAGTATTTCCTCCTGTCTGCTCATCACTTAGTTTTTGACATTCGACAACGAGTAAGTTAAACATGAGGATTTTGGTATTGTTTTGGGCATGAGGTCATCTTGAGATCTGTTTTGCCTATTTGTTGAAACTTCTGGCATAAAATCCCTGTGTTATTTCTGTGCAACAAACTATAGGCAGTGTTGGAGTGCTTTCAATACAATGATAGCATGTTTTTGTCAGCAACGAGGGGCACATGAAAACTTGTGTGTTATGTTTCACAGAATGCTTTGCCATCATGTTACAGTAGACAAAAATTGAAATGAAACCATTCAAACTGGACTTTTTCACTACCGCTTTATAAATTGCCGCTTAACTTCTATTGGCAAATAATCATAACTCGTGGCAGAAAAAGGTGAACCATCAACATTGAGATTTGTAGAAAGGTTACATTCAAAAATGCTGTCAGTACTTAAATGAACACTCTTTTTCTTGCTAAATTTCGCAGGTAAAGTTACTCTTCTGGCTGGAATAAAAGTTAACCACTGAAGGTATTTTAAGTTTGCACTGGTCAACTGAGAATTGCAACACCATCTCTTGTCCTAGTTTTTGGAACAGGCATGAGTA
>NW_027670723.1:0-19612 GCF_964199315.1 Orbicella franksi
AGCGGAACCGGAAACTAGCATATCAGCACGTACTATACACATCTTAATTTGTTAGCAACAACCCAAGGGATTTCCAGGTGGTCCTGCGGGATGGGCTGCGCGCGGCTGATCCAGGGTCGCATCTGGCGGTCGTGAGTTCAAGTCTCAATATGTTATTAAAGGGGTTATTCTCGAACGGCTTGGGGGTCGAATAACTTCTCCCCCGATTGAGATTTGAACTCGGGCCGGGAAGAAAATCCCAGCCACGCCGAACATTTTTGTTGGTTTAATTAATCGATTGACTTATTTAGTTCTAATTTTTTGGGGGTTTTTTTTAAGCCGCTTTGGTTTATTTTTAATTTTTTTATTGATTGATTGATTTTTTAAATTTCTTTTTCTTTTTATTTCTTGGTCTTCTTCGTTTTTTTTCCAAGCTGTTCGGTGCCGCAATAGTTTTTCTTAAATTGATTGACTGATTTTTGGATTTTTTGGATTTTTTCCAATTTGTTTGTATTTTGCTGTCGCTGTTGTGGTTGATGTTTCGGGTAAACGTTTCCCGTATTGCCGTCCATCTAACAGATTTATTTTCTGCGTTATCGAGACTTGTTTGCTTTCAGTCTAAGCTTTGCTTTTCCCGAACTTTAAGAGTTTTAAGACCGAGGCAGTTCAGGGCCTAAACGATTTGTTAGTGGGAAGCAATTCCATGACTCGGTTTTCCAGCGGCCAATAGCGACATAAACAATTAACATGGGCCAACCTCTGGCTTAGGCAGAATACATATTGGCTGGTTTTCTTGAAATGTCGTTGATTGAGGATGTAGAAGGCTTTACGCGACCTCGAGAGAAGTGGCCGATCAGCTCAGCTACATCGTGTATGGATAAATTGTAGCAAACACCGCATAGGAAAACACCCGTTCTCGTTCGCAGTGAGTCCACCAACTGTAAGCAAATCTTAAGTTGTGCGGTACCGCTTAACTTGGCAGACATAGCGATATCTTTGAATTGAATAAGCGCGCAATGACAAGCAGCATTCGCCAACGATACTCGGCAATTACAATTAGTTTTGAAGTGTATGTCTGTTTTCAAATTTCCAACCGTTACCTTTTGGCTTGCTAACTGTTTGGAATCCTGTCCGAATACGCCTCAATTTGGGCTGAAAAATGCGCAATTCTGGCTGACGACGGTAAGGAATATATAACGCTGGAGTTTCTAGCCTCAGGTCTATAACTAGCAGAATACAGTCCCACTCTTTGACTAAGCGGAACCGGAAACTAGCATATCAGCACGTACTATACACATCTTAATTTGTTAGCAACAACCCAAGGGATTTCCAGGTGGTCCTGCGGGATGGGCTGCGCGCGGCTGATCCAGGGTCGCATCTGGCGGTCGTGAGTTCAAGTCTCAATATGTTATTAAAGGGGTTATTCTCGAACGGCTTGGGGGTCGAATAACTTCTCCCCCGATTGAGATTTGAACTCGGGCCGGGAAGAAAATCCCAGCCACGCCGAACATTTTTGTTGGTTTAATTAATCGATTGACTTATTTAGTTCTAATTTTTTGGGGGTTTTTTTTAAGCCGCTTTGGTTTATTTTTAATTTTTTTATTGATTGATTGATTTTTTAAATTTCTTTTTCTTTTTATTTCTTGGTCTTCTTCGTTTTTTTTCCAAGCTGTTCGGTGCCGCAATAGTTTTTCTTAAATTGATTGACTGATTTTTGGATTTTTTGGATTTTTTCCAATTTGTTTGTATTTTGCTGTCGCTGTTGTGGTTGATGTTTCGGGTAAACGTTTCCCGTATTGCCGTCCATCTAACAGATTTATTTTCTGCGTTATCGAGACTTGTTTGCTTTCAGTCTAAGCTTTGCTTTTCCCGAACTTTAAGAGTTTTAAGACCGAGGCAGTTCAGGGCCTAAACGATTTGTTAGTGGGAAGCAATTCCATGACTCGGTTTTCCAGCGGCCAATAGCGACATAAACAATTAACATGGGCCAACCTCTGGCTTAGGCAGAATACATATTGGCTGGTTTTCTTGAAATGTCGTTGATTGAGGATGTAGAAGGCTTTACGCGACCTCGAGAGAAGTGGCCGATCAGCTCAGCTACATCGTGTATGGATAAATTGTAGCAAACACCGCATAGGAAAACACCCGTTCTCGTTCGCAGTGAGTCCACCAACTGTAAGCAAATCTTAAGTTGTGCGGTACCGCTTAACTTGGCAGACATAGCGATATCTTTGAATTGAATAAGCGCGCAATGACAAGCAGCATTCGCCAACGATACTCGGCAATTACAATTAGTTTTGAAGTGTATGTCTGTTTTCAAATTTCCAACCGTTACCTTTTGGCTTGCTAACTGTTTGGAATCCTGTCCGAATACGCCTCAATTTGGGCTGAAAAATGCGCAATTCTGGCTGACGACGGTAAGGAATATATAACGCTGGAGTTTCTAGCCTCAGGTCTATAACTAGCAGAATACAGTCCCACTCTTTGACTAAGCGGAACCGGAAACTAGCATATCAGCACGTACTATACACATCTTAATTTGTTAGCAACAACCCAAGGGATTTCCAGGTGGTCCTGCGGGATGGGCTGCGCGCGGCTGATCCAGGGTCGCATCTGGCGGTCGTGAGTTCAAGTCTCAATATGTTATTAAAGGGGTTATTCTCGAACGGCTTGGGGGTCGAATAACTTCTCCCCCGATTGAGATTTGAACTCGGGCCGGGAAGAAAATCCCAGCCACGCCGAACATTTTTGTTGGTTTAATTAATCGATTGACTTATTTAGTTCTAATTTTTTGGGGGTTTTTTTTAAGCCGCTTTGGTTTATTTTTAATTTTTTTATTGATTGATTGATTTTTTAAATTTCTTTTTCTTTTTATTTCTTGGTCTTCTTCGTTTTTTTTCCAAGCTGTTCGGTGCCGCAATAGTTTTTCTTAAATTGATTGACTGATTTTTGGATTTTTTGGATTTTTTCCAATTTGTTTGTATTTTGCTGTCGCTGTTGTGGTTGATGTTTCGGGTAAACGTTTCCCGTATTGCCGTCCATCTAACAGATTTATTTTCTGCGTTATCGAGACTTGTTTGCTTTCAGTCTAAGCTTTGCTTTTCCCGAACTTTAAGAGTTTTAAGACCGAGGCAGTTCAGGGCCTAAACGATTTGTTAGTGGGAAGCAATTCCATGACTCGGTTTTCCAGCGGCCAATAGCGACATAAACAATTAACATGGGCCAACCTCTGGCTTAGGCAGAATACATATTGGCTGGTTTTCTTGAAATGTCGTTGATTGAGGATGTAGAAGGCTTTACGCGACCTCGAGAGAAGTGGCCGATCAGCTCAGCTACATCGTGTATGGATAAATTGTAGCAAACACCGCATAGGAAAACACCCGTTCTCGTTCGCAGTGAGTCCACCAACTGTAAGCAAATCTTAAGTTGTGCGGTACCGCTTAACTTGGCAGACATAGCGATATCTTTGAATTGAATAAGCGCGCAATGACAAGCAGCATTCGCCAACGATACTCGGCAATTACAATTAGTTTTGAAGTGTATGTCTGTTTTCAAATTTCCAACCGTTACCTTTTGGCTTGCTAACTGTTTGGAATCCTGTCCGAATACGCCTCAATTTGGGCTGAAAAATGCGCAATTCTGGCTGACGACGGTAAGGAATATATAACGCTGGAGTTTCTAGCCTCAGGTCTATAACTAGCAGAATACAGTCCCACTCTTTGACTAAGCGGAACCGGAAACTAGCATATCAGCACGTACTATACACATCTTAATTTGTTAGCAACAACCCAAGGGATTTCCAGGTGGTCCTGCGGGATGGGCTGCGCGCGGCTGATCCAGGGTCGCATCTGGCGGTCGTGAGTTCAAGTCTCAATATGTTATTAAAGGGGTTATTCTCGAACGGCTTGGGGGTCGAATAACTTCTCCCCCGATTGAGATTTGAACTCGGGCCGGGAAGAAAATCCCAGCCACGCCGAACATTTTTGTTGGTTTAATTAATCGATTGACTTATTTAGTTCTAATTTTTTGGGGGTTTTTTTTAAGCCGCTTTGGTTTATTTTTAATTTTTTTATTGATTGATTGATTTTTTAAATTTCTTTTTCTTTTTATTTCTTGGTCTTCTTCGTTTTTTTTCCAAGCTGTTCGGTGCCGCAATAGTTTTTCTTAAATTGATTGACTGATTTTTGGATTTTTTGGATTTTTTCCAATTTGTTTGTATTTTGCTGTCGCTGTTGTGGTTGATGTTTCGGGTAAACGTTTCCCGTATTGCCGTCCATCTAACAGATTTATTTTCTGCGTTATCGAGACTTGTTTGCTTTCAGTCTAAGCTTTGCTTTTCCCGAACTTTAAGAGTTTTAAGACCGAGGCAGTTCAGGGCCTAAACGATTTGTTAGTGGGAAGCAATTCCATGACTCGGTTTTCCAGCGGCCAATAGCGACATAAACAATTAACATGGGCCAACCTCTGGCTTAGGCAGAATACATATTGGCTGGTTTTCTTGAAATGTCGTTGATTGAGGATGTAGAAGGCTTTACGCGACCTCGAGAGAAGTGGCCGATCAGCTCAGCTACATCGTGTATGGATAAATTGTAGCAAACACCGCATAGGAAAACACCCGTTCTCGTTCGCAGTGAGTCCACCAACTGTAAGCAAATCTTAAGTTGTGCGGTACCGCTTAACTTGGCAGACATAGCGATATCTTTGAATTGAATAAGCGCGCAATGACAAGCAGCATTCGCCAACGATACTCGGCAATTACAATTAGTTTTGAAGTGTATGTCTGTTTTCAAATTTCCAACCGTTACCTTTTGGCTTGCTAACTGTTTGGAATCCTGTCCGAATACGCCTCAATTTGGGCTGAAAAATGCGCAATTCTGGCTGACGACGGTAAGGAATATATAACGCTGGAGTTTCTAGCCTCAGGTCTATAACTAGCAGAATACAGTCCCACTCTTTGACTAAGCGGAACCGGAAACTAGCATATCAGCACGTACTATACACATCTTAATTTGTTAGCAACAACCCAAGGGATTTCCAGGTGGTCCTGCGGGATGGGCTGCGCGCGGCTGATCCAGGGTCGCATCTGGCGGTCGTGAGTTCAAGTCTCAATATGTTATTAAAGGGGTTATTCTCGAACGGCTTGGGGGTCGAATAACTTCTCCCCCGATTGAGATTTGAACTCGGGCCGGGAAGAAAATCCCAGCCACGCCGAACATTTTTGTTGGTTTAATTAATCGATTGACTTATTTAGTTCTAATTTTTTGGGGGTTTTTTTTAAGCCGCTTTGGTTTATTTTTAATTTTTTTATTGATTGATTGATTTTTTAAATTTCTTTTTCTTTTTATTTCTTGGTCTTCTTCGTTTTTTTTCCAAGCTGTTCGGTGCCGCAATAGTTTTTCTTAAATTGATTGACTGATTTTTGGATTTTTTGGATTTTTTCCAATTTGTTTGTATTTTGCTGTCGCTGTTGTGGTTGATGTTTCGGGTAAACGTTTCCCGTATTGCCGTCCATCTAACAGATTTATTTTCTGCGTTATCGAGACTTGTTTGCTTTCAGTCTAAGCTTTGCTTTTCCCGAACTTTAAGAGTTTTAAGACCGAGGCAGTTCAGGGCCTAAACGATTTGTTAGTGGGAAGCAATTCCATGACTCGGTTTTCCAGCGGCCAATAGCGACATAAACAATTAACATGGGCCAACCTCTGGCTTAGGCAGAATACATATTGGCTGGTTTTCTTGAAATGTCGTTGATTGAGGATGTAGAAGGCTTTACGCGACCTCGAGAGAAGTGGCCGATCAGCTCAGCTACATCGTGTATGGATAAATTGTAGCAAACACCGCATAGGAAAACACCCGTTCTCGTTCGCAGTGAGTCCACCAACTGTAAGCAAATCTTAAGTTGTGCGGTACCGCTTAACTTGGCAGACATAGCGATATCTTTGAATTGAATAAGCGCGCAATGACAAGCAGCATTCGCCAACGATACTCGGCAATTACAATTAGTTTTGAAGTGTATGTCTGTTTTCAAATTTCCAACCGTTACCTTTTGGCTTGCTAACTGTTTGGAATCCTGTCCGAATACGCCTCAATTTGGGCTGAAAAATGCGCAATTCTGGCTGACGACGGTAAGGAATATATAACGCTGGAGTTTCTAGCCTCAGGTCTATAACTAGCAGAATACAGTCCCACTCTTTGACTAAGCGGAACCGGAAACTATGCACGTATAGCACGTACTATACACATCTTAATTTGTTAGCAACAACCCAAGGGATTTCCAGGTGGTCCTGCGGGATGGGCTGCGCGCGGCTGATCCAGGGTCGCATCTGGCGGTCGTGAGTTCAAGTCTCAATATGTTATTAAAGGGGTTATTCTCGAACGGCTTGGGGGTCGAATAACTTCTCCCCCGATTGAGATTTGAACTCGGGCCGGGAAGAAAATCCCAGCCACGCCGAACATTTTTGTTGGTTTAATTAATCGATTGACTTATTTAGTTCTAATTTTTTGGGGGTTTTTTTTAAGCCGCTTTGGTTTATTTTTAATTTTTTTATTGATTGATTGATTTTTTAAATTTCTTTTTCTTTTTATTTCTTGGTCTTCTTCGTTTTTTTTCCAAGCTGTTCGGTGCCGCAATAGTTTTTCTTAAATTGATTGACTGATTTTTGGATTTTTTGGATTTTTTCCAATTTGTTTGTATTTTGCTGTCGCTGTTGTGGTTGATGTTTCGGGTAAACGTTTCCCGTATTGCCGTCCATCTAACAGATTTATTTTCTGCGTTATCGAGACTTGTTTGCTTTCAGTCTAAGCTTTGCTTTTCCCGAACTTTAAGAGTTTTAAGACCGAGGCAGTTCAGGGCCTAAACGATTTGTTAGTGGGAAGCAATTCCATGACTCGGTTTTCCAGCGGCCAATAGCGACATAAACAATTAACATGGGCCAACCTCTGGCTTAGGCAGAATACATATTGGCTGGTTTTCTTGAAATGTCGTTGATTGAGGATGTAGAAGGCTTTACGCGACCTCGAGAGAAGTGGCCGATCAGCTCAGCTACATCGTGTATGGATAAATTGTAGCAAACACCGCATAGGAAAACACCCGTTCTCGTTCGCAGTGAGTCCACCAACTGTAAGCAAATCTTAAGTTGTGCGGTACCGCTTAACTTGGCAGACATAGCGATATCTTTGAATTGAATAAGCGCGCAATGACAAGCAGCATTCGCCAACGATACTCGGCAATTACAATTAGTTTTGAAGTGTATGTCTGTTTTCAAATTTCCAACCGTTACCTTTTGGCTTGCTAACTGTTTGGAATCCTGTCCGAATACGCCTCAATTTGGGCTGAAAAATGCGCAATTCTGGCTGACGACGGTAAGGAATATATAACGCTGGAGTTTCTAGCCTCAGGTCTATAACTAGCAGAATACAGTCCCACTCTTTGACTAAGCGGAACCGGAAACTAGCATATCAGCACGTACTATACACATCTTAATTTGTTAGCAACAACCCAAGGGATTTCCAGGTGGTCCTGCGGGATGGGCTGCGCGCGGCTGATCCAGGGTCGCATCTGGCGGTCGTGAGTTCAAGTCTCAATATGTTATTAAAGGGGTTATTCTCGAACGGCTTGGGGGTCGAATAACTTCTCCCCCGATTGAGATTTGAACTCGGGCCGGGAAGAAAATCCCAGCCACGCCGAACATTTTTGTTGGTTTAATTAATCGATTGACTTATTTAGTTCTAATTTTTTGGGGGTTTTTTTTAAGCCGCTTTGGTTTATTTTTAATTTTTTTATTGATTGATTGATTTTTTAAATTTCTTTTTCTTTTTATTTCTTGGTCTTCTTCGTTTTTTTTCCAAGCTGTTCGGTGCCGCAATAGTTTTTCTTAAATTGATTGACTGATTTTTGGATTTTTTGGATTTTTTCCAATTTGTTTGTATTTTGCTGTCGCTGTTGTGGTTGATGTTTCGGGTAAACGTTTCCCGTATTGCCGTCCATCTAACAGATTTATTTTCTGCGTTATCGAGACTTGTTTGCTTTCAGTCTAAGCTTTGCTTTTCCCGAACTTTAAGAGTTTTAAGACCGAGGCAGTTCAGGGCCTAAACGATTTGTTAGTGGGAAGCAATTCCATGACTCGGTTTTCCAGCGGCCAATAGCGACATAAACAATTAACATGGGCCAACCTCTGGCTTAGGCAGAATACATATTGGCTGGTTTTCTTGAAATGTCGTTGATTGAGGATGTAGAAGGCTTTACGCGACCTCGAGAGAAGTGGCCGATCAGCTCAGCTACATCGTGTATGGATAAATTGTAGCAAACACCGCATAGGAAAACACCCGTTCTCGTTCGCAGTGAGTCCACCAACTGTAAGCAAATCTTAAGTTGTGCGGTACCGCTTAACTTGGCAGACATAGCGATATCTTTGAATTGAATAAGCGCGCAATGACAAGCAGCATTCGCCAACGATACTCGGCAATTACAATTAGTTTTGAAGTGTATGTCTGTTTTCAAATTTCCAACCGTTACCTTTTGGCTTGCTAACTGTTTGGAATCCTGTCCGAATACGCCTCAATTTGGGCTGAAAAATGCGCAATTCTGGCTGACGACGGTAAGGAATATATAACGCTGGAGTTTCTAGCCTCAGGTCTATAACTAGCAGAATACAGTCCCACTCTTTGACTAAGCGGAACCGGAAACTAGCATATCAGCACGTACTATACACATCTTAATTTGTTAGCAACAACCCAAGGGATTTCCAGGTGGTCCTGCGGGATGGGCTGCGCGCGGCTGATCCAGGGTCGCATCTGGCGGTCGTGAGTTCAAGTCTCAATATGTTATTAAAGGGGTTATTCTCGAACGGCTTGGGGGTCGAATAACTTCTCCCCCGATTGAGATTTGAACTCGGGCCGGGAAGAAAATCCCAGCCACGCCGAACATTTTTGTTGGTTTAATTAATCGATTGACTTATTTAGTTCTAATTTTTTGGGGGTTTTTTTTAAGCCGCTTTGGTTTATTTTTAATTTTTTTATTGATTGATTGATTTTTTAAATTTCTTTTTCTTTTTATTTCTTGGTCTTCTTCGTTTTTTTTCCAAGCTGTTCGGTGCCGCAATAGTTTTTCTTAAATTGATTGACTGATTTTTGGATTTTTTGGATTTTTTCCAATTTGTTTGTATTTTGCTGTCGCTGTTGTGGTTGATGTTTCGGGTAAACGTTTCCCGTATTGCCGTCCATCTAACAGATTTATTTTCTGCGTTATCGAGACTTGTTTGCTTTCAGTCTAAGCTTTGCTTTTCCCGAACTTTAAGAGTTTTAAGACCGAGGCAGTTCAGGGCCTAAACGATTTGTTAGTGGGAAGCAATTCCATGACTCGGTTTTCCAGCGGCCAATAGCGACATAAACAATTAACATGGGCCAACCTCTGGCTTAGGCAGAATACATATTGGCTGGTTTTCTTGAAATGTCGTTGATTGAGGATGTAGAAGGCTTTACGCGACCTCGAGAGAAGTGGCCGATCAGCTCAGCTACATCGTGTATGGATAAATTGTAGCAAACACCGCATAGGAAAACACCCGTTCTCGTTCGCAGTGAGTCCACCAACTGTAAGCAAATCTTAAGTTGTGCGGTACCGCTTAACTTGGCAGACATAGCGATATCTTTGAATTGAATAAGCGCGCAATGACAAGCAGCATTCGCCAACGATACTCGGCAATTACAATTAGTTTTGAAGTGTATGTCTGTTTTCAAATTTCCAACCGTTACCTTTTGGCTTGCTAACTGTTTGGAATCCTGTCCGAATACGCCTCAATTTGGGCTGAAAAATGCGCAATTCTGGCTGACGACGGTAAGGAATATATAACGCTGGAGTTTCTAGCCTCAGGTCTATAACTAGCAGAATACAGTCCCACTCTTTGACTAAGCGGAACCGGAAACTAGCATATCAGCACGTACTATACACATCTTAATTTGTTAGCAACAACCCAAGGGATTTCCAGGTGGTCCTGCGGGATGGGCTGCGCGCGGCTGATCCAGGGTCGCATCTGGCGGTCGTGAGTTCAAGTCTCAATATGTTATTAAAGGGGTTATTCTCGAACGGCTTGGGGGTCGAATAACTTCTCCCCCGATTGAGATTTGAACTCGGGCCGGGAAGAAAATCCCAGCCACGCCGAACATATTTTGTTGGTTTAATTAATCGATTGACTTATTTAGTTCTAATTTTTTGGGGGTTTTTTTTAAGCCGCTTTGGTTTATTTTTAATTTTTTTATTGATTGATTGATTTTTTAAATTTCTTTTTCTTTTTATTTCTTGGTCTTCTTCGTTTTTTTTCCAAGCTGTTCGGTGCCGCAATAGTTTTTCTTAAATTGATTGACTGATTTTTGGATTTTTTGGATTTTTTCCAATTTGTTTGTATTTTGCTGTCGCTGTTGTGGTTGATGTTTCGGGTAAACGTTTCCCGTATTGCCGTCCATCTAACAGATTTATTTTCTGCGTTATCGAGACTTGTTTGCTTTCAGTCTAAGCTTTGCTTTTCCCGAACTTTAAGAGTTTTAAGACCGAGGCAGTTCAGGGCCTAAACGATTTGTTAGTGGGAAGCAATTCCATGACTCGGTTTTCCAGCGGCCAATAGCGACATAAACAATTAACATGGGCCAACCTCTGGCTTAGGCAGAATACATATTGGCTGGTTTTCTTGAAATGTCGTTGATTGAGGATGTAGAAGGCTTTACGCGACCTCGAGAGAAGTGGCCGATCAGCTCAGCTACATCGTGTATGGATAAATTGTAGCAAACACCGCATAGGAAAACACCCGTTCTCGTTCGCAGTGAGTCCACCAACTGTAAGCAAATCTTAAGTTGTGCGGTACCGCTTAACTTGGCAGACATAGCGATATCTTTGAATTGAATAAGCGCGCAATGACAAGCAGCATTCGCCAACGATACTCGGCAATTACAATTAGTTTTGAAGTGTATGTCTGTTTTCAAATTTCCAACCGTTACCTTTTGGCTTGCTAACTGTTTGGAATCCTGTCCGAATACGCCTCAATTTGGGCTGAAAAATGCGCAATTCTGGCTGACGACGGTAAGGAATATATAACGCTGGAGTTTCTAGCCTCAGGTCTATAACTAGCAGAATACAGTCCCACTCTTTGACTAAGCGGAACCGGAAACTAGCATATCAGCACGTACTATACACATCTTAATTTGTTAGCAACAACCCAAGGGATTTCCAGGTGGTCCTGCGGGATGGGCTGCGCGCGGCTGATCCAGGGTCGCATCTGGCGGTCGTGAGTTCAAGTCTCAATATGTTATTAAAGGGGTTATTCTCGAACGGCTTGGGGGTCGAATAACTTCTCCCCCGATTGAGATTTGAACTCGGGCCGGGAAGAAAATCCCAGCCACGCCGAACATTTTTGTTGGTTTAATTAATCGATTGACTTATTTAGTTCTAATTTTTTGGGGGTTTTTTTTAAGCCGCTTTGGTTTATTTTTAATTTTTTTATTGATTGATTGATTTTTTAAATTTCTTTTTCTTTTTATTTCTTGGTCTTCTTCGTTTTTTTTCCAAGCTGTTCGGTGCCGCAATAGTTTTTCTTAAATTGATTGACTGATTTTTGGATTTTTTGGATTTTTTCCAATTTGTTTGTATTTTGCTGTCGCTGTTGTGGTTGATGTTTCGGGTAAACGTTTCCCGTATTGCCGTCCATCTAACAGATTTATTTTCTGCGTTATCGAGACTTGTTTGCTTTCAGTCTAAGCTTTGCTTTTCCCGAACTTTAAGAGTTTTAAGACCGAGGCAGTTCAGGGCCTAAACGATTTGTTAGTGGGAAGCAATTCCATGACTCGGTTTTCCAGCGGCCAATAGCGACATAAACAATTAACATGGGCCAACCTCTGGCTTAGGCAGAATACATATTGGCTGGTTTTCTTGAAATGTCGTTGATTGAGGATGTAGAAGGCTTTACGCGACCTCGAGAGAAGTGGCCGATCAGCTCAGCTACATCGTGTATGGATAAATTGTAGCAAACACCGCATAGGAAAACACCCGTTCTCGTTCGCAGTGAGTCCACCAACTGTAAGCAAATCTTAAGTTGTGCGGTACCGCTTAACTTGGCAGACATAGCGATATCTTTGAATTGAATAAGCGCGCAATGACAAGCAGCATTCGCCAACGATACTCGGCAATTACAATTAGTTTTGAAGTGTATGTCTGTTTTCAAATTTCCAACCGTTACCTTTTGGCTTGCTAACTGTTTGGAATCCTGTCCGAATACGCCTCAATTTGGGCTGAAAAATGCGCAATTCTGGCTGACGACGGTAAGGAATATATAACGCTGGAGTTTCTAGCCTCAGGTCTATAACTAGCAGAATACAGTCCCACTCTTTGACTAAGCGGAACCGGAAACTAGCATATCAGCACGTACTATACACATCTTAATTTGTTAGCAACAACCCAAGGGATTTCCAGGTGGTCCTGCGGGATGGGCTGCGCGCGGCTGATCCAGGGTCGCATCTGGCGGTCGTGAGTTCAAGTCTCAATATGTTATTAAAGGGGTTATTCTCGAACGGCTTGGGGGTCGAATAACTTCTCCCCCGATTGAGATTTGAACTCGGGCCGGGAAGAAAATCCCAGCCACGCCGAACATTTTTGTTGGTTTAATTAATCGATTGACTTATTTAGTTCTAATTTTTTGGGGGTTTTTTTTAAGCCGCTTTGGTTTATTTTTAATTTTTTTATTGATTGATTGATTTTTTAAATTTCTTTTTCTTTTTATTTCTTGGTCTTCTTCGTTTTTTTTCCAAGCTGTTCGGTGCCGCAATAGTTTTTCTTAAATTGATTGACTGATTTTTGGATTTTTTGGATTTTTTCCAATTTGTTTGTATTTTGCTGTCGCTGTTGTGGTTGATGTTTCGGGTAAACGTTTCCCGTATTGCCGTCCATCTAACAGATTTATTTTCTGCGTTATCGAGACTTGTTTGCTTTCAGTCTAAGCTTTGCTTTTCCCGAACTTTAAGAGTTTTAAGACCGAGGCAGTTCAGGGCCTAAACGATTTGTTAGTGGGAAGCAATTCCATGACTCGGTTTTCCAGCGGCCAATAGCGACATAAACAATTAACATGGGCCAACCTCTGGCTTAGGCAGAATACATATTGGCTGGTTTTCTTGAAATGTCGTTGATTGAGGATGTAGAAGGCTTTACGCGACCTCGAGAGAAGTGGCCGATCAGCTCAGCTACATCGTGTATGGATAAATTGTAGCAAACACCGCATAGGAAAACACCCGTTCTCGTTCGCAGTGAGTCCACCAACTGTAAGCAAATCTTAAGTTGTGCGGTACCGCTTAACTTGGCAGACATAGCGATATCTTTGAATTGAATAAGCGCGCAATGACAAGCAGCATTCGCCAACGATACTCGGCAATTACAATTAGTTTTGAAGTGTATGTCTGTTTTCAAATTTCCAACCGTTACCTTTTGGCTTGCTAACTGTTTGGAATCCTGTCCGAATACGCCTCAATTTGGGCTGAAAAATGCGCAATTCTGGCTGACGACGGTAAGGAATATATAACGCTGGAGTTTCTAGCCTCAGGTCTATAACTAGCAGAATACAGTCCCACTCTTTGACTAAGCGGAACCGGAAACTAGCATATCAGCACGTACTATACACATCTTAATTTGTTAGCAACAACCCAAGGGATTTCCAGGTGGTCCTGCGGGATGGGCTGCGCGCGGCTGATCCAGGGTCGCATCTGGCGGTCGTGAGTTCAAGTCTCAATATGTTATTAAAGGGGTTATTCTCGAACGGCTTGGGGGTCGAATAACTTCTCCCCCGATTGAGATTTGAACTCGGGCCGGGAAGAAAATCCCAGCCACGCCGAACATTTTTGTTGGTTTAATTAATCGATTGACTTATTTAGTTCTAATTTTTTGGGGGTTTTTTTTAAGCCGCTTTGGTTTATTTTTAATTTTTTTATTGATTGATTGATTTTTTAAATTTCTTTTTCTTTTTATTTCTTGGTCTTCTTCGTTTTTTTTCCAAGCTGTTCGGTGCCGCAATAGTTTTTCTTAAATTGATTGACTGATTTTTGGATTTTTTGGATTTTTTCCAATTTGTTTGTATTTTGCTGTCGCTGTTGTGGTTGATGTTTCGGGTAAACGTTTCCCGTATTGCCGTCCATCTAACAGATTTATTTTCTGCGTTATCGAGACTTGTTTGCTTTCAGTCTAAGCTTTGCTTTTCCCGAACTTTAAGAGTTTTAAGACCGAGGCAGTTCAGGGCCTAAACGATTTGTTAGTGGGAAGCAATTCCATGACTCGGTTTTCCAGCGGCCAATAGCGACATAAACAATTAACATGGGCCAACCTCTGGCTTAGGCAGAATACATATTGGCTGGTTTTCTTGAAATGTCGTTGATTGAGGATGTAGAAGGCTTTACGCGACCTCGAGAGAAGTGGCCGATCAGCTCAGCTACATCGTGTATGGATAAATTGTAGCAAACACCGCATAGGAAAACACCCGTTCTCGTTCGCAGTGAGTCCACCAACTGTAAGCAAATCTTAAGTTGTGCGGTACCGCTTAACTTGGCAGACATAGCGATATCTTTGAATTGAATAAGCGCGCAATGACAAGCAGCATTCGCCAACGATACTCGGCAATTACAATTAGTTTTGAAGTGTATGTCTGTTTTCAAATTTCCAACCGTTACCTTTTGGCTTGCTAACTGTTTGGAATCCTGTCCGAATACGCCTCAATTTGGGCTGAAAAATGCGCAATTCTGGCTGACGACGGTAAGGAATATATAACGCTGGAGTTTCTAGCCTCAGGTCTATAACTAGCAGAATACAGTCCCACTCTTTGACTAAGCGGAACCGGAAACTAGCATATCAGCACGTACTATACACATCTTAATTTGTTAGCAACAACCCAAGGGATTTCCAGGTGGTCCTGCGGGATGGGCTGCGCGCGGCTGATCCAGGGTCGCATCTGGCGGTCGTGAGTTCAAGTCTCAATATGTTATTAAAGGGGTTATTCTCGAACGGCTTGGGGGTCGAATAACTTCTCCCCCGATTGAGATTTGAACTCGGGCCGGGAAGAAAATCCCAGCCACGCCGAACATTTTTGTTGGTTTAATTAATCGATTGACTTATTTAGTTCTAATTTTTTGGGGGTTTTTTTTAAGCCGCTTTGGTTTATTTTTAATTTTTTTATTGATTGATTGATTTTTTAAATTTCTTTTTCTTTTTATTTCTTGGTCTTCTTCGTTTTTTTTCCAAGCTGTTCGGTGCCGCAATAGTTTTTCTTAAATTGATTGACTGATTTTTGGATTTTTTGGATTTTTTCCAATTTGTTTGTATTTTGCTGTCGCTGTTGTGGTTGATGTTTCGGGTAAACGTTTCCCGTATTGCCGTCCATCTAACAGATTTATTTTCTGCGTTATCGAGACTTGTTTGCTTTCAGTCTAAGCTTTGCTTTTCCCGAACTTTAAGAGTTTTAAGACCGAGGCAGTTCAGGGCCTAAACGATTTGTTAGTGGGAAGCAATTCCATGACTCGGTTTTCCAGCGGCCAATAGCGACATAAACAATTAACATGGGCCAACCTCTGGCTTAGGCAGAATACATATTGGCTGGTTTTCTTGAAATGTCGTTGATTGAGGATGTAGAAGGCTTTACGCGACCTCGAGAGAAGTGGCCGATCAGCTCAGCTACATCGTGTATGGATAAATTGTAGCAAACACCGCATAGGAAAACACCCGTTCTCGTTCGCAGTGAGTCCACCAACTGTAAGCAAATCTTAAGTTGTGCGGTACCGCTTAACTTGGCAGACATAGCGATATCTTTGAATTGAATAAGCGCGCAATGACAAGCAGCATTCGCCAACGATACTCGGCAATTACAATTAGTTTTGAAGTGTATGTCTGTTTTCAAATTTCCAACCGTTACCTTTTGGCTTGCTAACTGTTTGGAATCCTGTCCGAATACGCCTCAATTTGGGCTGAAAAATGCGCAATTCTGGCTGACGACGGTAAGGAATATATAACGCTGGAGTTTCTAGCCTCAGGTCTATAACTAGCAGAATACAGTCCCACTCTTTGACTAAGCGGAACCGGAAACTAGCATATCAGCACGTACTATACACATCTTAATTTGTTAGCAACAACCCAAGGGATTTCCAGGTGGTCCTGCGGGATGGGCTGCGCGCGGCTGATCCAGGGTCGCATCTGGCGGTCGTGAGTTCAAGTCTCAATATGTTATTAAAGGGGTTATTCTCGAACGGCTTGGGGGTCGAATAACTTCTCCCCCGATTGAGATTTGAACTCGGGCCGGGAAGAAAATCCCAGCCACGCCGAACATTTTTGTTGGTTTAATTAATCGATTGACTTATTTAGTTCTAATTTTTTGGGGGTTTTTTTTAAGCCGCTTTGGTTTATTTTTAATTTTTTTATTGATTGATTGATTTTTTAAATTTCTTTTTCTTTTTATTTCTTGGTCTTCTTCGTTTTTTTTCCAAGCTGTTCGGTGCCGCAATAGTTTTTCTTAAATTGATTGACTGATTTTTGGATTTTTTGGATTTTTTCCAATTTGTTTGTATTTTGCTGTCGCTGTTGTGGTTGATGTTTCGGGTAAACGTTTCCCGTATTGCCGTCCATCTAACAGATTTATTTTCTGCGTTATCGAGACTTGTTTGCTTTCAGTCTAAGCTTTGCTTTTCCCGAACTTTAAGAGTTTTAAGACCGAGGCAGTTCAGGGCCTAAACGATTTGTTAGTGGGAAGCAATTCCATGACTCGGTTTTCCAGCGGCCAATAGCGACATAAACAATTAACATGGGCCAACCTCTGGCTTAGGCAGAATACATATTGGCTGGTTTTCTTGAAATGTCGTTGATTGAGGATGTAGAAGGCTTTACGCGACCTCGAGAGAAGTGGCCGATCAGCTCAGCTACATCGTGTATGGATAAATTGTAGCAAACACCGCATAGGAAAACACCCGTTCTCGTTCGCAGTGAGTCCACCAACTGTAAGCAAATCTTAAGTTGTGCGGTACCGCTTAACTTGGCAGACATAGCGATATCTTTGAATTGAATAAGCGCGCAATGACAAGCAGCATTCGCCAACGATACTCGGCAATTACAATTAGTTTTGAAGTGTATGTCTGTTTTCAAATTTCCAACCGTTACCTTTTGGCTTGCTAACTGTTTGGAATCCTGTCCGAATACGCCTCAATTTGGGCTGAAAAATGCGCAATTCTGGCTGACGACGGTAAGGAATATATAACGCTGGAGTTTCTAGCCTCAGGTCTATAACTAGCAGAATACAGTCCCACTCTTTGACTAAGCGGAACCGGAAACTAGCATATCAGCACGTACTATACACATCTTAATTTGTTAGCAACAACCCAAGGGATTTCCAGGTGGTCCTGCGGGATGGGCTGCGCGCGGCTGATCCAGGGTCGCATCTGGCGGTCGTGAGTTCAAGTCTCAATATGTTATTAAAGGGGTTATTCTCGAACGGCTTGGGGGTCGAATAACTTCTCCCCCGATTGAGATTTGAACTCGGGCCGGGAAGAAAATCCCAGCCACGCCGAACATTTTTGTTGGTTTAATTAATCGATTGACTTATTTAGTTCTAATTTTTTGGGGGTTTTTTTTAAGCCGCTTTGGTTTATTTTTAATTTTTTTATTGATTGATTGATTTTTTAAATTTCTTTTTCTTTTTATTTCTTGGTCTTCTTCGTTTTTTTTCCAAGCTGTTCGGTGCCGCAATAGTTTTTCTTAAATTGATTGACTGATTTTTGGATTTTTTGGATTTTTTCCAATTTGTTTGTATTTTGCTGTCGCTGTTGTGGTTGATGTTTCGGGTAAACGTTTCCCGTATTGCCGTCCATCTAACAGATTTATTTTCTGCGTTATCGAGACTTGTTTGCTTTCAGTCTAAGCTTTGCTTTTCCCGAACTTTAAGAGTTTTAAGACCGAGGCAGTTCAGGGCCTAAACGATTTGTTAGTGGGAAGCAATTCCATGACTCGGTTTTCCAGCGGCCAATAGCGACATAAACAATTAACATGGGCCAACCTCTGGCTTAGGCAGAATACATATTGGCTGGTTTTCTTGAAATGTCGTTGATTGAGGATGTAGAAGGCTTTACGCGACCTCGAGAGAAGTGGCCGATCAGCTCAGCTACATCGTGTATGGATAAATTGTAGCAAACACCGCATAGGAAAACACCCGTTCTCGTTCGCAGTGAGTCCACCAACTGTAAGCAAATCTTAAGTTGTGCGGTACCGCTTAACTTGGCAGACATAGCGATATCTTTGAATTGAATAAGCGCGCAATGACAAGCAGCATTCGCCAACGATACTCGGCAATTACAATTAGTTTTGAAGTGTATGTCTGTTTTCAAATTTCCAACCGTTACCTTTTGGCTTGCTAACTGTTTGGAATCCTGTCCGAATACGCCTCAATTTGGGCTGAAAAATGCGCAATTCTGGCTGACGACGGTAAGGAATATATAACGCTGGAGTTTCTAGCCTCAGGTCTATAACTAGCAGAATACAGTCCCACTCTTTGACTAAGCGGAACCGGAAACTAGCATATCAGCACGTACTATACACATCTTAATTTGTTAGCAACAACCCAAGGGATTTCCAGGTGGTCCTGCGGGATGGGCTGCGCGCGGCTGATCCAGGGTCGCATCTGGCGGTCGTGAGTTCAAGTCTCAATATGTTATTAAAGGGGTTATTCTCGAACGGCTTGGGGGTCGAATAACTTCTCCCCCGATTGAGATTTGAACTCGGGCCGGGAAGAAAATCCCAGCCACGCCGAACATTTTTGTTGGTTTAATTAATCGATTGACTTATTTAGTTCTAATTTTTTGGGGGTTTTTTTTAAGCCGCTTTGGTTTATTTTTAATTTTTTTATTGATTGATTGATTTTTTAAATTTCTTTTTCTTTTTATTTCTTGGTCTTCTTCGTTTTTTTTCCAAGCTGTTCGGTGCCGCAATAGTTTTTCTTAAATTGATTGACTGATTTTTGGATTTTTTGGATTTTTTCCAATTTGTTTGTATTTTGCTGTCGCTGTTGTGGTTGATGTTTCGGGTAAACGTTTCCCGTATTGCCGTCCATCTAACAGATTTATTTTCTGCGTTATCGAGACTTGTTTGCTTTCAGTCTAAGCTTTGCTTTTCCCGAACTTTAAGAGTTTTAAGACCGAGGCAGTTCAGGGCCTAAACGATTTGTTAGTGGGAAGCAATTCCATGACTCGGTTTTCCAGCGGCCAATAGCGACATAAACAATTAACATGGGCCAACCTCTGGCTTAGGCAGAATACATATTGGCTGGTTTTCTTGAAATGTCGTTGATTGAGGATGTAGAAGGCTTTACGCGACCTCGAGAGAAGTGGCCGATCAGCTCAGCTACATCGTGTATGGATAAATTGTAGCAAACACCGCATAGGAAAACACCCGTTCTCGTTCGCAGTGAGTCCACCAACTGTAAGCAAATCTTAAGTTGTGCGGTACCGCTTAACTTGGCAGACATAGCGATATCTTTGAATTGAATAAGCGCGCAATGACAAGCAGCATTCGCCAACGATACTCGGCAATTACAATTAGTTTTGAAGTGTATGTCTGTTTTCAAATTTCCAACCGTTACCTTTT
>NW_027670724.1:0-28723 GCF_964199315.1 Orbicella franksi
TGTTGGGCGGCGTCAGTACCTGGCTGGGTGACCACCTGGGAATACGCCGTGTTGTAGACTTTTGGACCCATTTTGGGACTGGACTCTTCAGAGAAGATTTCCATACGCCTCCACATCATTGATCCCTCTGTTTTCAAAATGTTGTCTTTTTTTTTTTTGAATTATTTTTCCAGCAAGTTGACAGCATATTAGAAGATTTTCTTGTTTGATTACAGCACTGCAACACTGAGCAGCACACTGGAGGCAATCTCTTGAATGTGGCTTTGATGACTGACCATTGGAGAATCGCCCTTTTGTGATTTGAAGTCTTAGCTGGCTTTGGAATCTCTGGGTTAAGTAGCCGAGACGTAATTGGAAATTCATCACAACAGCAATTAAAGGCCTTCCTTCTAAGAGACTTAAAAGAGAGTCCAAGCAATTGGGCAAGGTTTGAGTTGTTTCTTTCGTCTACGACCACACCACAGGGAACGTACCGGTTCTCGTCCGATCACCGAAGTCAAGTCCTGTTGGGCGGCGTCAGTACCTGGCTGGGTGACCACCTGGGAATACGCCGTGTTGTAGACTTTTGGACCCATTTTGGGACTGGACTCTTCAGAGAAGATTTCCATACGCCTCCACATCATTGATCCCTCTGTTTTCAAAATGTTGTCTTTTTTTTTTTGAATTATTTTTCCAGCAAGTTGACAGCATATTAGAAGATTTTCTTGTTTGATTACAGCACTGCAACACTGAGCAGCACACTGGAGGCAATCTCTTGAATGTGGCTTTGATGACTGACCATTGGAGAATCGCCCTTTTGTGATTTGAAGTCTTAGCTGGCTTTGGAATCTCTGGGTTAAGTAGCCGAGACGTAATTGGAAATTCATCACAACAGCAATTAAAGGCCTTCCTTCTAAGAGACTTAAAAGAGAGTCCAAGCAATTGGGCAAGGTTTGAGTTGTTTCTTTCGTCTACGACCACACCACAGGGAACGTACCGGTTCTCGTCCGATCACCGAAGTCAAGTCCTGTTGGGCGGCGTCAGTACCTGGCTGGGTGACCACCTGGGAATACGCCGTGTTGTAGACTTTTGGACCCATTTTGGGACTGGACTCTTCAGAGAAGATTTCCATACGCCTCCACATCATTGATCCCTCTGTTTTCAAAATGTTGTCTTTTTTTTTTTGAATTATTTTTCCAGCAAGTTGACAGCATATTAGAAGATTTTCTTGTTTGATTACAGCACTGCAACACTGAGCAGCACACTGGAGGCAATCTCTTGAATGTGGCTTTGATGACTGACCATTGGAGAATCGCCCTTTTGTGATTTGAAGTCTTAGCTGGCTTTGGAATCTCTGGGTTAAGTAGCCGAGACGTAATTGGAAATTCATCACAACAGCAATTAAAGGCCTTCCTTCTAAGAGACTTAAAAGAGAGTCCAAGCAATTGGGCAAGGTTTGAGTTGTTTCTTTCGTCTACGACCACACCACAGGGAACGTACCGGTTCTCGTCCGATCACCGAAGTCAAGTCCTGTTGGGCGGCGTCAGTACCTGGCTGGGTGACCACCTGGGAATACGCCGTGTTGTAGACTTTTGGACCCATTTTGGGACTGGACTCTTCAGAGAAGATTTCCATACGCCTCCACATCATTGATCCCTCTGTTTTCAAAATGTTGTCTTTTTTTTTTTTGAATTATTTTTCCAGCAAGTTGACAGCATATTAGAAGATTTTCTTGTTTGATTACAGCACTGCAACACTGAGCAGCACACTGGAGGCAATCTCTTGAATGTGGCTTTGATGACTGACCATTGGAGAATCGCCCTTTTGTGATTTGAAGTCTTAGCTGGCTTTGGAATCTCTGGGTTAAGTAGCCGAGACGTAATTGGAAATTCATCACAACAGCAATAAAAGGCCTTCCTTCTAAGAGACTTAAAAGAGAGTCCAAGCAATTGGGCAAGGTTTGAGTTGTTTCTTTCGTCTACGACCACACCACAGGGAACGTACCGGTTCTCGTCCGATCACCGAAGTCAAGTCCTGTTGGGCGGCGTCAGTACCTGGCTGGGTGACCACCTGGGAATACGCCGTGTTGTAGACTTTTGGACCCATTTTGGGACTGGACTCTTCAGAGAAGATTTCCATACGCCTCCACATCATTGATCCCTCTGTTTTCAAAATGTTGTCTTTTTTTTTTTTGAATTATTTTTCCAGCAAGTTGACAGCATATTAGAAGATTTTCTTGTTTGATTACAGCACTGCAACACTGAGCAGCACACTGGAGGCAATCTCTTGAATGTGGCTTTGATGACTGACCATTGGAGAATCGCCCTTTTGTGATTTGAAGTCTTAGCTGGCTTTGGAATCTCTGGGTTAAGTAGCCGAGACGTAATTGGAAATTCATCACAACAGCAATTAAAGGCCTTCCTTCTAAGAGACTTAAAAGAGAGTCCAAGCAATTGGGCAAGGTTTGAGTTGTTTCTTTCGTCTACGACCACACCACAGGGAACGTACCGGTTCTCGTCCGATCACCGAAGTCAAGTCCTGTTGGGCGGCGTCAGTACCTGGCTGGGTGACCACCTGGGAATACGCCGTGTTGTAGACTTTTGGACCCATTTTGGGACTGGACTCTTCAGAGAAGATTTCCATACGCCTCCACATCATTGATCCCTCTGTTTTCAAAATGTTGTCTTTTTTTTTTTTGAATTATTTTTCCAGCAAGTTGACAGCATATTAGAAGATTTTCTTGTTTGATTACAGCACTGCAACACTGAGCAGCACACTGGAGGCAATCTCTTGAATGTGGCTTTGATGACTGACCATTGGAGAATCGCCCTTTTGTGATTTGAAGTCTTAGCTGGCTTTGGAATCTCTGGGTTAAGTAGCCGAGACGTAATTGGAAATTCATCACAACAGCAATTAAAGGCCTTCCTTCTAAGAGACTTAAAAGAGAGTCCAAGCAATTGGGCAAGGTTTGAGTTGTTTCTTTCGTCTACGACCACACCACAGGGAACGTACCGGTTCTCGTCCGATCACCGAAGTCAAGTCCTGTTGGGCGGCGTCAGTACCTGGCTGGGTGACCACCTGGGAATACGCCGTGTTGTAGACTTTTGGACCCATTTTGGGACTGGACTCTTCAGAGAAGATTTCCATACGCCTCCACATCATTGATCCCTCTGTTTTCAAAATGTTGTCTTTTTTTTTTTTGAATTATTTTTCCAGCAAGTTGACAGCATATTAGAAGATTTTCTTGTTTGATTACAGCACTGCAACACTGAGCAGCACACTGGAGGCAATCTCTTGAATGTGGCTTTGATGACTGACCATTGGAGAATCGCCCTTTTGTGATTTGAAGTCTTAGCTGGCTTTGGAATCTCTGGGTTAAGTAGCCGAGACGTAATTGGAAATTCATCACAACAGCAATTAAAGGCCTTCCTTCTAAGAGACTTAAAAGAGAGTCCAAGCAATTGGGCAAGGTTTGAGTTGTTTCTTTCGTCTACGACCACACCACAGGGAACGTACCGGTTCTCGTCCGATCACCGAAGTCAAGTCCTGTTGGGCGGCGTCAGTACCTGGCTGGGTGACCACCTGGGAATACGCCGTGTTGTAGACTTTTGGACCCATTTTGGGACTGGACTCTTCAGAGAAGATTTCCATACGCCTCCACATCATTGATCCCTCTGTTTTCAAAATGTTGTCTTTTTTTTTTTGAATTATTTTTCCAGCAAGTTGACAGCATATTAGAAGATTTTCTTGTTTGATTACAGCACTGCAACACTGAGCAGCACACTGGAGGCAATCTCTTGAATGTGGCTTTGATGACTGACCATTGGAGAATCGCCCTTTTGTGATTTGAAGTCTTAGCTGGCTTTGGAATCTCTGGGTTAAGTAGCCGAGACGTAATTGGAAATTCATCACAACAGCAATTAAAGGCCTTCCTTCTAAGAGACTTAAAAGAGAGTCCAAGCAATTGGGCAAGGTTTGAGTTGTTTCTTTCGTCTACGACCACACCACAGGGAACGTACCGGTTCTCGTCCGATCACCGAAGTCAAGTCCTGTTGGGCGGCGTCAGTACCTGGCTGGGTGACCACCTGGGAATACGCCGTGTTGTAGACTTTTGGACCCATTTTGGGACTGGACTCTTCAGAGAAGATTTCCATACGCCTCCACATCATTGATCCCTCTGTTTTCAAAATGTTGTCTTTTTTTTTTTTGAATTATTTTTCCAGCAAGTTGACAGCATATTAGAAGATTTTCTTGTTTGATTACAGCACTGCAACACTGAGCAGCACACTGGAGGCAATCTCTTGAATGTGGCTTTGATGACTGACCATTGGAGAATCGCCCTTTTGTGATTTGAAGTCTTAGCTGGCTTTGGAATCTCTGGGTTAAGTAGCCGAGACGTAATTGGAAATTCATCACAACAGCAATTAAAGGCCTTCCTTCTAAGAGACTTAAAAGAGAGTCCAAGCAATTGGGCAAGGTTTGAGTTGTTTCTTTCGTCTACGACCACACCACAGGGAACGTACCGGTTCTCGTCCGATCACCGAAGTCAAGTCCTGTTGGGCGGCGTCAGTACCTGGCTGGGTGACCACCTGGGAATACGCCGTGTTGTAGACTTTTGGACCCATTTTGGGACTGGACTCTTCAGAGAAGATTTCCATACGCCTCCACATCATTGATCCCTCTGTTTTCAAAATGTTGTCTTTTTTTTTTTTGAATTATTTTTCCAGCAAGTTGACAGCATATTAGAAGATTTTCTTGTTTGATTACAGCACTGCAACACTGAGCAGCACACTGGAGGCAATCTCTTGAATGTGGCTTTGATGACTGACCATTGGAGAATCGCCCTTTTGTGATTTGAAGTCTTAGCTGGCTTTGGAATCTCTGGGTTAAGTAGCCGAGACGTAATTGGAAATTCATCACAACAGCAATTAAAGGCCTTCCTTCTAAGAGACTTAAAAGAGAGTCCAAGCAATTGGGCAAGGTTTGAGTTGTTTCTTTCGTCTACGACCACACCACAGGGAACGTACCGGTTCTCGTCCGATCACCGAAGTCAAGTCCTGTTGGGCGGCGTCAGTACCTGGCTGGGTGACCACCTGGGAATACGCCGTGTTGTAGACTTTTGGACCCATTTTGGGACTGGACTCTTCAGAGAAGATTTCCATACGCCTCCACATCATTGATCCCTCTGTTTTCAAAATGTTGTCTTTTTTTTTTTTGAATTATTTTTCCAGCAAGTTGACAGCATATTAGAAGATTTTCTTGTTTGATTACAGCACTGCAACACTGAGCAGCACACTGGAGGCAATCTCTTGAATGTGGCTTTGATGACTGACCATTGGAGAATCGCCCTTTTGTGATTTGAAGTCTTAGCTGGCTTTGGAATCTCTGGGTTAAGTAGCCGAGACGTAATTGGAAATTCATCACAACAGCAATTAAAGGCCTTCCTTCTAAGAGACTTAAAAGAGAGTCCAAGCAATTGGGCAAGGTTTGAGTTGTTTCTTTCGTCTACGACCACACCACAGGGAACGTACCGGTTCTCGTCCGATCACCGAAGTCAAGTCCTGTTGGGCGGCGTCAGTACCTGGCTGGGTGACCACCTGGGAATACGCCGTGTTGTAGACTTTTGGACCCATTTTGGGACTGGACTCTTCAGAGAAGATTTCCATACGCCTCCACATCATTGATCCCTCTGTTTTCAAAATGTTGTCTTTTTTTTTTTTGAATTATTTTTCCAGCAAGTTGACAGCATATTAGAAGATTTTCTTGTTTGATTACAGCACTGCAACACTGAGCAGCACACTGGAGGCAATCTCTTGAATGTGGCTTTGATGACTGACCATTGGAGAATCGCCCTTTTGTGATTTGAAGTCTTAGCTGGCTTTGGAATCTCTGGGTTAAGTAGCCGAGACGTAATTGGAAATTCATCACAACAGCAATTAAAGGCCTTCCTTCTAAGAGACTTAAAAGAGAGTCCAAGCAATTGGGCAAGGTTTGAGTTGTTTCTTTCGTCTACGACCACACCACAGGGAACGTACCGGTTCTCGTCCGATCACCGAAGTCAAGTCCTGTTGGGCGGCGTCAGTACCTGGCTGGGTGACCACCTGGGAATACGCCGTGTTGTAGACTTTTGGACCCATTTTGGGACTGGACTCTTCAGAGAAGATTTCCATACGCCTCCACATCATTGATCCCTCTGTTTTCAAAATGTTGTCTTTTTTTTTTTTGAATTATTTTTCCAGCAAGTTGACAGCATATTAGAAGATTTTCTTGTTTGATTACAGCACTGCAACACTGAGCAGCACACTGGAGGCAATCTCTTGAATGTGGCTTTGATGACTGACCATTGGAGAATCGCCCTTTTGTGATTTGAAGTCTTAGCTGGCTTTGGAATCTCTGGGTTAAGTAGCCGAGACGTAATTGGAAATTCATCACAACAGCAATTAAAGGCCTTCCTTCTAAGAGACTTAAAAGAGAGTCCAAGCAATTGGGCAAGGTTTGAGTTGTTTCTTTCGTCTACGACCACACCACAGGGAACGTACCGGTTCTCGTCCGATCACCGAAGTCAAGTCCTGTTGGGCGGCGTCAGTACCTGGCTGGGTGACCACCTGGGAATACGCCGTGTTGTAGACTTTTGGACCCATTTTGGGACTGGACTCTTCAGAGAAGATTTCCATACGCCTCCACATCATTGATCCCTCTGTTTTCAAAATGTTGTCTTTTTTTTTTTTGAATTATTTTTCCAGCAAGTTGACAGCATATTAGAAGATTTTCTTGTTTGATTACAGCACTGCAACACTGAGCAGCACACTGGAGGCAATCTCTTGAATGTGGCTTTGATGACTGACCATTGGAGAATCGCCCTTTTGTGATTTGAAGTCTTAGCTGGCTTTGGAATCTCTGGGTTAAGTAGCCGAGACGTAATTGGAAATTCATCACAACAGCAATTAAAGGCCTTCCTTCTAAGAGACTTAAAAGAGAGTCCAAGCAATTGGGCAAGGTTTGAGTTGTTTCTTTCGTCTACGACCACACCACAGGGAACGTACCGGTTCTCGTCCGATCACCGAAGTCAAGTCCTGTTGGGCGGCGTCAGTACCTGGCTGGGTGACCACCTGGGAATACGCCGTGTTGTAGACTTTTGGACCCATTTTGGGACTGGACTCTTCAGAGAAGATTTCCATACGCCTCCACATCATTGATCCCTCTGTTTTCAAAATGTTGTCTTTTTTTTTTTGAATTATTTTTCCAGCAAGTTGACAGCATATTAGAAGATTTTCTTGTTTGATTACAGCACTGCAACACTGAGCAGCACACTGGAGGCAATCTCTTGAATGTGGCTTTGATGACTGACCATTGGAGAATCGCCCTTTTGTGATTTGAAGTCTTAGCTGGCTTTGGAATCTCTGGGTTAAGTAGCCGAGACGTAATTGGAAATTCATCACAACAGCAATTAAAGGCCTTCCTTCTAAGAGACTTAAAAGAGAGTCCAAGCAATTGGGCAAGGTTTGAGTTGTTTCTTTCGTCTACGACCACACCACAGGGAACGTACCGGTTCTCGTCCGATCACCGAAGTCAAGTCCTGTTGGGCGGCGTCAGTACCTGGCTGGGTGACCACCTGGGAATACGCCGTGTTGTAGACTTTTGGACCCATTTTGGGACTGGACTCTTCAGAGAAGATTTCCATACGCCTCCACATCATTGATCCCTCTGTTTTCAAAATGTTGTCTTTTTTTTTTTGAATTATTTTTCCAGCAAGTTGACAGCATATTAGAAGATTTTCTTGTTTGATTACAGCACTGCAACACTGAGCAGCACACTGGAGGCAATCTCTTGAATGTGGCTTTGATGACTGACCATTGGAGAATCGCCCTTTTGTGATTTGAAGTCTTAGCTGGCTTTGGAATCTCTGGGTTAAGTAGCCGAGACGTAATTGGAAATTCATCACAACAGCAATTAAAGGCCTTCCTTCTAAGAGACTTAAAAGAGAGTCCAAGCAATTGGGCAAGGTTTGAGTTGTTTCTTTCGTCTACGACCACACCACAGGGAACGTACCGGTTCTCGTCCGATCACCGAAGTCAAGTCCTGTTGGGCGGCGTCAGTACCTGGCTGGGTGACCACCTGGGAATACGCCGTGTTGTAGACTTTTGGACCCATTTTGGGACTGGACTCTTCAGAGAAGATTTCCATACGCCTCCACATCATTGATCCCTCTGTTTTCAAAATGTTGTCTTTTTTTTTTTTGAATTATTTTTCCAGCAAGTTGACAGCATATTAGAAGATTTTCTTGTTTGATTACAGCACTGCAACACTGAGCAGCACACTGGAGGCAATCTCTTGAATGTGGCTTTGATGACTGACCATTGGAGAATCGCCCTTTTGTGATTTGAAGTCTTAGCTGGCTTTGGAATCTCTGGGTTAAGTAGCCGAGACGTAATTGGAAATTCATCACAACAGCAATTAAAGGCCTTCCTTCTAAGAGACTTAAAAGAGAGTCCAAGCAATTGGGCAAGGTTTGAGTTGTTTCTTTCGTCTACGACCACACCACAGGGAACGTACCGGTTCTCGTCCGATCACCGAAGTCAAGTCCTGTTGGGCGGCGTCAGTACCTGGCTGGGTGACCACCTGGGAATACGCCGTGTTGTAGACTTTTGGACCCATTTTGGGACTGGACTCTTCAGAGAAGATTTCCATACGCCTCCACATCATTGATCCCTCTGTTTTCAAAATGTTGTCTTTTTTTTTTTTGAATTATTTTTCCAGCAAGTTGACAGCATATTAGAAGATTTTCTTGTTTGATTACAGCACTGCAACACTGAGCAGCACACTGGAGGCAATCTCTTGAATGTGGCTTTGATGACTGACCATTGGAGAATCGCCCTTTTGTGATTTGAAGTCTTAGCTGGCTTTGGAATCTCTGGGTTAAGTAGCCGAGACGTAATTGGAAATTCATCACAACAGCAATTAAAGGCCTTCCTTCTAAGAGACTTAAAAGAGAGTCCAAGCAATTGGGCAAGGTTTGAGTTGTTTCTTTCGTCTACGACCACACCACAGGGAACGTACCGGTTCTCGTCCGATCACCGAAGTCAAGTCCTGTTGGGCGGCGTCAGTACCTGGCTGGGTGACCACCTGGGAATACGCCGTGTTGTAGACTTTTGGACCCATTTTGGGACTGGACTCTTCAGAGAAGATTTCCATACGCCTCCACATCATTGATCCCTCTGTTTTCAAAATGTTGTCTTTTTTTTTTTTGAATTATTTTTCCAGCAAGTTGACAGCATATTAGAAGATTTTCTTGTTTGATTACAGCACTGCAACACTGAGCAGCACACTGGAGGCAATCTCTTGAATGTGGCTTTGATGACTGACCATTGGAGAATCGCCCTTTTGTGATTTGAAGTCTTAGCTGGCTTTGGAATCTCTGGGTTAAGTAGCCGAGACGTAATTGGAAATTCATCACAACAGCAATTAAAGGCCTTCCTTCTAAGAGACTTAAAAGAGAGTCCAAGCAATTGGGCAAGGTTTGAGTTGTTTCTTTCGTCTACGACCACACCACAGGGAACGTACCGGTTCTCGTCCGATCACCGAAGTCAAGTCCTGTTGGGCGGCGTCAGTACCTGGCTGGGTGACCACCTGGGAATACGCCGTGTTGTAGACTTTTGGACCCATTTTGGGACTGGACTCTTCAGAGAAGATTTCCATACGCCTCCACATCATTGATCCCTCTGTTTTCAAAATGTTGTCTTTTTTTTTTTTGAATTATTTTTCCAGCAAGTTGACAGCATATTAGAAGATTTTCTTGTTTGATTACAGCACTGCAACACTGAGCAGCACACTGGAGGCAATCTCTTGAATGTGGCTTTGATGACTGACCATTGGAGAATCGCCCTTTTGTGATTTGAAGTCTTAGCTGGCTTTGGAATCTCTGGGTTAAGTAGCCGAGACGTAATTGGAAATTCATCACAACAGCAATTAAAGGCCTTCCTTCTAAGAGACTTAAAAGAGAGTCCAAGCAATTGGGCAAGGTTTGAGTTGTTTCTTTCGTCTACGACCACACCACAGGGAACGTACCGGTTCTCGTCCGATCACCGAAGTCAAGTCCTGTTGGGCGGCGTCAGTACCTGGCTGGGTGACCACCTGGGAATACGCCGTGTTGTAGACTTTTGGACCCATTTTGGGACTGGACTCTTCAGAGAAGATTTCCATACGCCTCCACATCATTGATCCCTCTGTTTTCAAAATGTTGTCTTTTTTTTTTTTGAATTATTTTTCCAGCAAGTTGACAGCATATTAGAAGATTTTCTTGTTTGATTACAGCACTGCAACACTGAGCAGCACACTGGAGGCAATCTCTTGAATGTGGCTTTGATGACTGACCATTGGAGAATCGCCCTTTTGTGATTTGAAGTCTTAGCTGGCTTTGGAATCTCTGGGTTAAGTAGCCGAGACGTAATTGGAAATTCATCACAACAGCAATTAAAGGCCTTCCTTCTAAGAGACTTAAAAGAGAGTCCAAGCAATTGGGCAAGGTTTGAGTTGTTTCTTTCGTCTACGACCACACCACAGGGAACGTACCGGTTCTCGTCCGATCACCGAAGTCAAGTCCTGTTGGGCGGCGTCAGTACCTGGCTGGGTGACCACCTGGGAATACGCCGTGTTGTAGACTTTTGGACCCATTTTGGGACTGGACTCTTCAGAGAAGATTTCCATACGCCTCCACATCATTGATCCCTCTGTTTTCAAAATGTTGTCTTTTTTTTTTTTGAATTATTTTTCCAGCAAGTTGACAGCATATTAGAAGATTTTCTTGTTTGATTACAGCACTGCAACACTGAGCAGCACACTGGAGGCAATCTCTTGAATGTGGCTTTGATGACTGACCATTGGAGAATCGCCCTTTTGTGATTTGAAGTCTTAGCTGGCTTTGGAATCTCTGGGTTAAGTAGCCGAGACGTAATTGGAAATTCATCACAACAGCAATTAAAGGCCTTCCTTCTAAGAGACTTAAAAGAGAGTCCAAGCAATTGGGCAAGGTTTGAGTTGTTTCTTTCGTCTACGACCACACCACAGGGAACGTACCGGTTCTCGTCCGATCACCGAAGTCAAGTCCTGTTGGGCGGCGTCAGTACCTGGCTGGGTGACCACCTGGGAATACGCCGTGTTGTAGACTTTTGGACCCATTTTGGGACTGGACTCTTCAGAGAAGATTTCCATACGCCTCCACATCATTGATCCCTCTGTTTTCAAAATGTTGTCTTTTTTTTTTTTGAATTATTTTTCCAGCAAGTTGACAGCATATTAGAAGATTTTCTTGTTTGATTACAGCACTGCAACACTGAGCAGCACACTGGAGGCAATCTCTTGAATGTGGCTTTGATGACTGACCATTGGAGAATCGCCCTTTTGTGATTTGAAGTCTTAGCTGGCTTTGGAATCTCTGGGTTAAGTAGCCGAGACGTAATTGGAAATTCATCACAACAGCAATTAAAGGCCTTCCTTCTAAGAGACTTAAAAGAGAGTCCAAGCAATTGGGCAAGGTTTGAGTTGTTTCTTTCGTCTACGACCACACCACAGGGAACGTACCGGTTCTCGTCCGATCACCGAAGTCAAGTCCTGTTGGGCGGCGTCAGTACCTGGCTGGGTGACCACCTGGGAATACGCCGTGTTGTAGACTTTTGGACCCATTTTGGGACTGGACTCTTCAGAGAAGATTTCCATACGCCTCCACATCATTGATCCCTCTGTTTTCAAAATGTTGTCTTTTTTTTTTTTGAATTATTTTTCCAGCAAGTTGACAGCATATTAGAAGATTTTCTTGTTTGATTACAGCACTGCAACACTGAGCAGCACACTGGAGGCAATCTCTTGAATGTGGCTTTGATGACTGACCATTGGAGAATCGCCCTTTTGTGATTTGAAGTCTTAGCTGGCTTTGGAATCTCTGGGTTAAGTAGCCGAGACGTAATTGGAAATTCATCACAACAGCAATTAAAGGCCTTCCTTCTAAGAGACTTAAAAGAGAGTCCAAGCAATTGGGCAAGGTTTGAGTTGTTTCTTTCGTCTACGACCACACCACAGGGAACGTACCGGTTCTCGTCCGATCACCGAAGTCAAGTCCTGTTGGGCGGCGTCAGTACCTGGCTGGGTGACCACCTGGGAATACGCCGTGTTGTAGACTTTTGGACCCATTTTGGGACTGGACTCTTCAGAGAAGATTTCCATACGCCTCCACATCATTGATCCCTCTGTTTTCAAAATGTTGTCTTTTTTTTTTGAATTATTTTTCCAGCAAGTTGACAGCATATTAGAAGATTTTCTTGTTTGATTACAGCACTGCAACACTGAGCAGCACACTGGAGGCAATCTCTTGAATGTGGCTTTGATGACTGACCATTGGAGAATCGCCCTTTTGTGATTTGAAGTCTTAGCTGGCTTTGGAATCTCTGGGTTAAGTAGCCGAGACGTAATTGGAAATTCATCACAACAGCAATTAAAGGCCTTCCTTCTAAGAGACTTAAAAGAGAGTCCAAGCAATTGGGCAAGGTTTGAGTTGTTTCTTTCGTCTACGACCACACCACAGGGAACGTACCGGTTCTCGTCCGATCACCGAAGTCAAGTCCTGTTGGGCGGCGTCAGTACCTGGCTGGGTGACCACCTGGGAATACGCCGTGTTGTAGACTTTTGGACCCATTTTGGGACTGGACTCTTCAGAGAAGATTTCCATACGCCTCCACATCATTGATCCCTCTGTTTTCAAAATGTTGTCTTTTTTTTTTTGAATTATTTTTCCAGCAAGTTGACAGCATATTAGAAGATTTTCTTGTTTGATTACAGCACTGCAACACTGAGCAGCACACTGGAGGCAATCTCTTGAATGTGGCTTTGATGACTGACCATTGGAGAATCGCCCTTTTGTGATTTGAAGTCTTAGCTGGCTTTGGAATCTCTGGGTTAAGTAGCCGAGACGTAATTGGAAATTCATCACAACAGCAATTAAAGGCCTTCCTTCTAAGAGACTTAAAAGAGAGTCCAAGCAATTGGGCAAGGTTTGAGTTGTTTCTTTCGTCTACGACCACACCACAGGGAACGTACCGGTTCTCGTCCGATCACCGAAGTCAAGTCCTGTTGGGCGGCGTCAGTACCTGGCTGGGTGACCACCTGGGAATACGCCGTGTTGTAGACTTTTGGACCCATTTTGGGACTGGACTCTTCAGAGAAGATTTCCATACGCCTCCACATCATTGATCCCTCTGTTTTCAAAATGTTGTCTTTTTTTTTTTTGAATTATTTTTCCAGCAAGTTGACAGCATATTAGAAGATTTTCTTGTTTGATTACAGCACTGCAACACTGAGCAGCACACTGGAGGCAATCTCTTGAATGTGGCTTTGATGACTGACCATTGGAGAATCGCCCTTTTGTGATTTGAAGTCTTAGCTGGCTTTGGAATCTCTGGGTTAAGTAGCCGAGACGTAATTGGAAATTCATGACAACAGCAATTAAAGGCCTTCCTTCTAAGAGACTTAAAAGAGAGTCCAAGCAATTGGGCAAGGTTTGAGTTGTTTCTTTCGTCTACGACCACACCACAGGGAACGTACCGGTTCTCGTCCGATCACCGAAGTCAAGTCCTGTTGGGCGGCGTCAGTACCTGGCTGGGTGACCACCTGGGAATACGCCGTGTTGTAGACTTTTGGACCCATTTTGGGACTGGACTCTTCAGAGAAGATTTCCATACGCCTCCACATCATTGATCCCTCTGTTTTCAAAATGTTGTCTTTTTTTTTTTTGAATTATTTTTCCAGCAAGTTGACAGCATATTAGAAGATTTTCTTGTTTGATTACAGCACTGCAACACTGAGCAGCACACTGGAGGCAATCTCTTGAATGTGGCTTTGATGACTGACCATTGGAGAATCGCCCTTTTGTGATTTGAAGTCTTAGTTGGCTTTGGAATCTCTGGGTTAAGTAGCCGAGACGTAATTGGAAATTCATCACAACAGCAATTAAAGGCCTTCCTTCTAAGAGACTTAAAAGAGAGTCCAAGCAATTGGGCAAGGTTTGAGTTGTTTCTTTCGTCTACGACCACACCACAGGGAACGTACCGGTTCTCGTCCGATCACCGAAGTCAAGTCCTGTTGGGCGGCGTCAGTACCTGGCTGGGTGACCACCTGGGAATACGCCGTGTTGTAGACTTTTGGACCCATTTTGGGACTGGACTCTTCAGAGAAGATTTCCATACGCCTCCACATCATTGATCCCTCTGTTTTCAAAATGTTGTCTTTTTTTTTTTGAATTATTTTTCCAGCAAGTTGACAGCATATTAGAAGATTTTCTTGTTTGATTACAGCACTGCAACACTGAGCAGCACACTGGAGGCAATCTCTTGAATGTGGCTTTGATGACTGACCATTGGAGAATCGCCCTTTTGTGATTTGAAGTCTTAGCTGGCTTTGGAATCTCTGGGTTAAGTAGCCGAGACGTAATTGGAAATTCATCACAACAGCAATTAAAGGCCTTCCTTCTAAGAGACTTAAAAGAGAGTCCAAGCAATTGGGCAAGGTTTGAGTTGTTTCTTTCGTCTACGACCACACCACAGGGAACGTACCGGTTCTCGTCCGATCACCGAAGTCAAGTCCTGTTGGGCGGCGTCAGTACCTGGCTGGGTGACCACCTGGGAATACGCCGTGTTGTAGACTTTTGGACCCATTTTGGGACTGGACTCTTCAGAGAAGATTTCCATACGCCTCCACATCATTGATCCCTCTGTTTTCAAAATGTTGTCTTTTTTTTTTTTGAATTATTTTTCCAGCAAGTTGACAGCATATTAGAAGATTTTCTTGTTTGATTACAGCACTGCAACACTGAGCAGCACACTGGAGGCAATCTCTTGAATGTGGCTTTGATGACTGACCATTGGAGAATCGCCCTTTTGTGATTTGAAGTCTTAGCTGGCTTTGGAATCTCTGGGTTAAGTAGCCGAGACGTAATTGGAAATTCATCACAACAGCAATTAAAGGCCTTCCTTCTAAGAGACTTAAAAGAGAGTCCAAGCAATTGGGCAAGGTTTGAGTTGTTTCTTTCGTCTACGACCACACCACAGGGAACGTACCGGTTCTCGTCCGATCACCGAAGTCAAGTCCTGTTGGGCGGCGTCAGTACCTGGCTGGGTGACCACCTGGGAATACGCCGTGTTGTAGACTTTTGGACCCATTTTGGGACTGGACTCTTCAGAGAAGATTTCCATACGCCTCCACATCATTGATCCCTCTGTTTTCAAAATGTTGTCTTTTTTTTTTTTGAATTATTTTTCCAGCAAGTTGACAGCATATTAGAAGATTTTCTTGTTTGATTACAGCACTGCAACACTGAGCAGCACACTGGAGGCAATCTCTTGAATGTGGCTTTGATGACTGACCATTGGAGAATCGCCCTTTTGTGATTTGAAGTCTTAGCTGGCTTTGGAATCTCTGGGTTAAGTAGCCGAGACGTAATTGGAAATTCATCACAACAGCAATTAAAGGCCTTCCTTCTAAGAGACTTAAAAGAGAGTCCAAGCAATTGGGCAAGGTTTGAGTTGTTTCTTTCGTCTACGACCACACCACAGGGAACGTACCGGTTCTCGTCCGATCACCGAAGTCAAGTCCTGTTGGGCGGCGTCAGTACCTGGCTGGGTGACCACCTGGGAATACGCCGTGTTGTAGACTTTTGGACCCATTTTGGGACTGGACTCTTCAGAGAAGATTTCCATACGCCTCCACATCATTGATCCCTCTGTTTTCAAAATGTTGTCTTTTTTTTTTTTGAATTATTTTTCCAGCAAGTTGACAGCATATTAGAAGATTTTCTTGTTTGATTACAGCACTGCAACACTGAGCAGCACACTGGAGGCAATCTCTTGAATGTGGCTTTGATGACTGACCATTGGAGAATCGCCCTTTTGTGATTTGAAGTCTTAGCTGGCTTTGGAATCTCTGGGTTAAGTAGCCGAGACGTAATTGGAAATTCATCACAACAGCAATTAAAGGCCTTCCTTCTAAGAGACTTAAAAGAGAGTCCAAGCAATTGGGCAAGGTTTGAGTTGTTTCTTTCGTCTACGACCACACCACAGGGAACGTACCGGTTCTCGTCCGATCACCGAAGTCAAGTCCTGTTGGGCGGCGTCAGTACCTGGCTGGGTGACCACCTGGGAATACGCCGTGTTGTAGACTTTTGGACCCATTTTGGGACTGGACTCTTCAGAGAAGATTTCCATACGCCTCCACATCATTGATCCCTCTGTTTTCAAAATGTTGTCTTTTTTTTTTTTGAATTATTTTTCCAGCAAGTTGACAGCATATTAGAAGATTTTCTTGTTTGATTACAGCACTGCAACACTGAGCAGCACACTGGAGGCAATCTCTTGAATGTGGCTTTGATGACTGACCATTGGAGAATCGCCCTTTTGTGATTTGAAGTCTTAGCTGGCTTTGGAATCTCTGGGTTAAGTAGCCGAGACGTAATTGGAAATTCATCACAACAGCAATTAAAGGCCTTCCTTCTAAGAGACTTAAAAGAGAGTCCAAGCAATTGGGCAAGGTTTGAGTTGTTTCTTTCGTCTACGACCACACCACAGGGAACGTACCGGTTCTCGTCCGATCACCGAAGTCAAGTCCTGTTGGGCGGCGTCAGTACCTGGCTGGGTGACCACCTGGGAATACGCCGTGTTGTAGACTTTTGGACCCATTTTGGGACTGGACTCTTCAGAGAAGATTTCCATACGCCTCCACATCATTGATCCCTCTGTTTTCAAAATGTTGTCTTTTTTTTTTTTGAATTATTTTTCCAGCAAGTTGACAGCATATTAGAAGATTTTCTTGTTTGATTACAGCACTGCAACACTGAGCAGCACACTGGAGGCAATCTCTTGAATGTGGCTTTGATGACTGACCATTGGAGAATCGCCCTTTTGTGATTTGAAGTCTTAGCTGGCTTTGGAATCTCTGGGTTAAGTAGCCGAGACGTAATTGGAAATTCATCACAACAGCAATTAAAGGCCTTCCTTCTAAGAGACTTAAAAGAGAGTCCAAGCAATTGGGCAAGGTTTGAGTTGTTTCTTTCGTCTACGACCACACCACAGGGAACGTACCGGTTCTCGTCCGATCACCGAAGTCAAGTCCTGTTGGGCGGCGTCAGTACCTGGCTGGGTGACCACCTGGGAATACGCCGTGTTGTAGACTTTTGGACCCATTTTGGGACTGGACTCTTCAGAGAAGATTTCCATACGCCTCCACATCATTGATCCCTCTGTTTTCAAAATGTTGTCTTTTTTTTTTTGAATTATTTTTCCAGCAAGTTGACAGCATATTAGAAGATTTTCTTGTTTGATTACAGCACTGCAACACTGAGCAGCACACTGGAGGCAATCTCTTGAATGTGGCTTTGATGACTGACCATTGGAGAATCGCCCTTTTGTGATTTGAAGTCTTAGCTGGCTTTGGAATCTCTGGGTTAAGTAGCCGAGACGTAATTGGAAATTCATCACAACAGCAATTAAAGGCCTTCCTTCTAAGAGACTTAAAAGAGAGTCCAAGCAATTGGGCAAGGTTTGAGTTGTTTCTTTCGTCTACGACCACACCACAGGGAACGTACCGGTTCTCGTCCGATCACCGAAGTCAAGTCCTGTTGGGCGGCGTCAGTACCTGGCTGGGTGACCACCTGGGAATACGCCGTGTTGTAGACTTTTGGACCCATTTTGGGACTGGACTCTTCAGAGAAGATTTCCATACGCCTCCACATCATTGATCCCTCTGTTTTCAAAATGTTGTCTTTTTTTTTTTTGAATTATTTTTCCAGCAAGTTGACAGCATATTAGAAGATTTTCTTGTTTGAT
Source organism: Orbicella franksi (assembly GCF_964199315.1). Classification (NCBI taxonomy): domain Eukaryota; kingdom Metazoa; phylum Cnidaria; class Anthozoa; order Scleractinia; family Merulinidae; genus Orbicella; species Orbicella franksi. The sequence goes on from NW_027670724.1 coordinate 17,841, forward strand.
TACAGCACTGCAACACTGAGCAGCACACTGGAGGCAATCTCTTGAATGTGGCTTTGATGACTGACCATTGGAGAATCGCCCTTTTGTGATTTGAAGTCTTAGCTGGCTTTGGAATCTCTGGGTTAAGTAGCCGAGACGTAATTGGAAATTCATCACAACAGCAATTAAAGGCCTTCCTTCTAAGAGACTTAAAAGAGAGTCCAAGCAATTGGGCAAGGTTTGAGTTGTTTCTTTCGTCTACGACCACACCACAGGGAACGTACCGGTTCTCGTCCGATCACCGAAGTCAAGTCCTGTTGGGCGGCGTCAGTACCTGGCTGGGTGACCACCTGGGAATACGCCGTGTTGTAGACTTTTGGACCCATTTTGGGACTGGACTCTTCAGAGAAGATTTCCATACGCCTCCACATCATTGATCCCTCTGTTTTCAAAATGTTGTCTTTTTTTTTTTTTGAATTATTTTTCCAGCAAGTTGACAGCATATTAGAAGATTTTCTTGTTTGATTACAGCACTGCAACACTGAGCAGCACACTGGAGGCAATCTCTTGAATGTGGCTTTGATGACTGACCATTGGAGAATCGCCCTTTTGTGATTTGAAGTCTTAGCTGGCTTTGGAATCTCTGGGTTAAGTAGCCGAGACGTAATTGGAAATTCATCACAACAGCAATTAAAGGCCTTCCTTCTAAGAGACTTAAAAGAGAGTCCAAGCAATTGGGCAAGGTTTGAGTTGTTTCTTTCGTCTACGACCACACCACAGGGAACGTACCGGTTCTCGTCCGATCACCGAAGTCAAGTCCTGTTGGGCGGCGTCAGTACCTGGCTGGGTGACCACCTGGGAATACGCCGTGTTGTAGACTTTTGGACCCATTTTGGGACTGGACTCTTCAGAGAAGATTTCCATACGCCTCCACATCATTGATCCCTCTGTTTTCAAAATGTTGTCTTTTTTTTTTTGAATTATTTTTCCAGCAAGTTGACAGCATATTAGAAGATTTTCTTGTTTGATTACAGCACTGCAACACTGAGCAGCACACTGGAGGCAATCTCTTGAATGTGGCTTTGATGACTGACCATTGGAGAATCGCCCTTTTGTGATTTGAAGTCTTAGCTGGCTTTGGAATCTCTGGGTTAAGTAGCCGAGACGTAATTGGAAATTCATCACAACAGCAATTAAAGGCCTTCCTTCTAAGAGACTTAAAAGAGAGTCCAAGCAATTGGGCAAGGTTTGAGTTGTTTCTTTCGTCTACGACCACACCACAGGGAACGTACCGGTTCTCGTCCGATCACCGAAGTCAAGTCCTGTTGGGCGGCGTCAGTACCTGGCTGGGTGACCACCTGGGAATACGCCGTGTTGTAGACTTTTGGACCCATTTTGGGACTGGACTCTTCAGAGAAGATTTCCATACGCCTCCACATCATTGATCCCTCTGTTTTCAAAATGTTGTCTTTTTTTTTTTGAATTATTTTTCCAGCAAGTTGACAGCATATTAGAAGATTTTCTTGTTTGATTACAGCACTGCAACACTGAGCAGCACACTGGAGGCAATCTCTTGAATGTGGCTTTGATGACTGACCATTGGAGAATCGCCCTTTTGTGATTTGAAGTCTTAGCTGGCTTTGGAATCTCTGGGTTAAGTAGCCGAGACGTAATTGGAAATTCATCACAACAGCAATTAAAGGCCTTCCTTCTAAGAGACTTAAAAGAGAGTCCAAGCAATTGGGCAAGGTTTGAGTTGTTTCTTTCGTCTACGACCACACCACAGGGAACGTACCGGTTCTCGTCCGATCACCGAAGTCAAGTCCTGTTGGGCGGCGTCAGTACCTGGCTGGGTGACCACCTGGGAATACGCCGTGTTGTAGACTTTTGGACCCATTTTGGGACTGGACTCTTCAGAGAAGATTTCCATACGCCTCCACATCATTGATCCCTCTGTTTTCAAAATGTTGTCTTTTTTTTTTTTGAATTATTTTTCCAGCAAGTTGACAGCATATTAGAAGATTTTCTTGTTTGATTACAGCACTGCAACACTGAGCAGCACACTGGAGGCAATCTCTTGAATGTGGCTTTGATGACTGACCATTGGAGAATCGCCCTTTTGTGATTTGAAGTCTTAGCTGGCTTTGGAATCTCTGGGTTAAGTAGCCGAGACGTAATTGGAAATTCATCACAACAGCAATTAAAGGCCTTCCTTCTAAGAGACTTAAAAGAGAGTCCAAGCAATTGGGCAAGGTTTGAGTTGTTTCTTTCGTCTACGACCACACCACAGGGAACGTACCGGTTCTCGTCCGATCACCGAAGTCAAGTCCTGTTGGGCGGCGTCAGTACCTGGCTGGGTGACCACCTGGGAATACGCCGTGTTGTAGACTTTTGGACCCATTTTGGGACTGGACTCTTCAGAGAAGATTTCCATACGCCTCCACATCATTGATCCCTCTGTTTTCAAAATGTTGTCTTTTTTTTTTTTGAATTATTTTTCCAGCAAGTTGACAGCATATTAGAAGATTTTCTTGTTTGATTACAGCACTGCAACACTGAGCAGCACACTGGAGGCAATCTCTTGAATGTGGCTTTGATGACTGACCATTGGAGAATCGCCCTTTTGTGATTTGAAGTCTTAGCTGGCTTTGGAATCTCTGGGTTAAGTAGCCGAGACGTAATTGGAAATTCATCACAACAGCAATTAAAGGCCTTCCTTCTAAGAGACTTAAAAGAGAGTCCAAGCAATTGGGCAAGGTTTGAGTTGTTTCTTTCGTCTACGACCACACCACAGGGAACGTACCGGTTCTCGTCCGATCACCGAAGTCAAGTCCTGTTGGGCGGCGTCAGTACCTGGCTGGGTGACCACCTGGGAATACGCCGTGTTGTAGACTTTTGGACCCATTTTGGGACTGGACTCTTCAGAGAAGATTTCCATACGCCTCCACATCATTGATCCCTCTGTTTTCAAAATGTTGTCTTTTTTTTTTTTGAATTATTTTTCCAGCAAGTTGACAGCATATTAGAAGATTTTCTTGTTTGATTACAGCACTGCAACACTGAGCAGCACACTGGAGGCAATCTCTTGAATGTGGCTTTGATGACTGACCATTGGAGAATCGCCCTTTTGTGATTTGAAGTCTTAGCTGGCTTTGGAATCTCTGGGTTAAGTAGCCGAGACGTAATTGGAAATTCATCACAACAGCAATTAAAGGCCTTCCTTCTAAGAGACTTAAAAGAGAGTCCAAGCAATTGGGCAAGGTTTGAGTTGTTTCTTTCGTCTACGACCACACCACAGGGAACGTACCGGTTCTCGTCCGATCACCGAAGTCAAGTCCTGTTGGGCGGCGTCAGTACCTGGCTGGGTGACCACCTGGGAATACGCCGTGTTGTAGACTTTTGGACCCATTTTGGGACTGGACTCTTCAGAGAAGATTTCCATACGCCTCCACATCATTGATCCCTCTGTTTTCAAAATGTTGTCTTTTTTTTTTTTGAATTATTTTTCCAGCAAGTTGACAGCATATTAGAAGATTTTCTTGTTTGATTACAGCACTGCAACACTGAGCAGCACACTGGAGGCAATCTCTTGAATGTGGCTTTGATGACTGACCATTGGAGAATCGCCCTTTTGTGATTTGAAGTCTTAGCTGGCTTTGGAATCTCTGGGTTAAGTAGCCGAGACGTAATTGGAAATTCATCACAACAGCAATTAAAGGCCTTCCTTCTAAGAGACTTAAAAGAGAGTCCAAGCAATTGGGCAAGGTTTGAGTTGTTTCTTTCGTCTACGACCACACCACAGGGAACGTACCGGTTCTCGTCCGATCACCGAAGTCAAGTCCTGTTGGGCGGCGTCAGTACCTGGCTGGGTGACCACCTGGGAATACGCCGTGTTGTAGACTTTTGGACCCATTTTGGGACTGGACTCTTCAGAGAAGATTTCCATACGCCTCCACATCATTGATCCCTCTGTTTTCAAAATGTTGTCTTTTTTTTTTTTGAATTATTTTTCCAGCAAGTTGACAGCATATTAGAAGATTTTCTTGTTTGATTACAGCACTGCAACACTGAGCAGCACACTGGAGGCAATCTCTTGAATGTGGCTTTGATGACTGACCATTGGAGAATCGCCCTTTTGTGATTTGAAGTCTTAGCTGGCTTTGGAATCTCTGGGTTAAGTAGCCGAGACGTAATTGGAAATTCATCACAACAGCAATTAAAGGCCTTCCTTCTAAGAGACTTAAAAGAGAGTCCAAGCAATTGGGCAAGGTTTGAGTTGTTTCTTTCGTCTACGACCACACCACAGGGAACGTACCGGTTCTCGTCCGATCACCGAAGTCAAGTCCTGTTGGGCGGCGTCAGTACCTGGCTGGGTGACCACCTGGGAATACGCCGTGTTGTAGACTTTTGGACCCATTTTGGGACTGGACTCTTCAGAGAAGATTTCCATACGCCTCCACATCATTGATCCCTCTGTTTTCAAAATGTTGTCTTTTTTTTTTTTGAATTATTTTTCCAGCAAGTTGACAGCATATTAGAAGATTTTCTTGTTTGATTACAGCACTGCAACACTGAGCAGCACACTGGAGGCAATCTCTTGAATGTGGCTTTGATGACTGACCATTGGAGAATCGCCCTTTTGTGATTTGAAGTCTTAGCTGGCTTTGGAATCTCTGGGTTAAGTAGCCGAGACGTAATTGGAAATTCATCACAACAGCAATTAAAGGCCTTCCTTCTAAGAGACTTAAAAGAGAGTCCAAGCAATTGGGCAAGGTTTGAGTTGTTTCTTTCGTCTACGACCACACCACAGGGAACGTACCGGTTCTCGTCCGATCACCGAAGTCAAGTCCTGTTGGGCGGCGTCAGTACCTGGCTGGGTGACCACCTGGGAATACGCCGTGTTGTAGACTTTTGGACCCATTTTGGGACTGGACTCTTCAGAGAAGATTTCCATACGCCTCCACATCATTGATCCCTCTGTTTTCAAAATGTTGTCTTTTTTTTTTTTGAATTATTTTTCCAGCAAGTTGACAGCATATTAGAAGATTTTCTTGTTTGATTACAGCACTGCAACACTGAGCAGCACACTGGAGGCAATCTCTTGAATGTGGCTTTGATGACTGACCATTGGAGAATCGCCCTTTTGTGATTTGAAGTCTTAGCTGGCTTTGGAATCTCTGGGTTAAGTAGCCGAGACGTAATTGGAAATTCATCACAACAGCAATTAAAGGCCTTCCTTCTAAGAGACTTAAAAGAGAGTCCAAGCAATTGGGCAAGGTTTGAGTTGTTTCTTTCGTCTACGACCACACCACAGGGAACGTACCGGTTCTCGTCCGATCACCGAAGTCAAGTCCTGTTGGGCGGCGTCAGTACCTGGCTGGGTGACCACCTGGGAATACGCCGTGTTGTAGACTTTTGGACCCATTTTGGGACTGGACTCTTCAGAGAAGATTTCCATACGCCTCCACATCATTGATCCCTCTGTTTTCAAAATGTTGTCTTTTTTTTTTTGAATTATTTTTCCAGCAAGTTGACAGCATATTAGAAGATTTTCTTGTTTGATTACAGCACTGCAACACTGAGCAGCACACTGGAGGCAATCTCTTGAATGTGGCTTTGATGACTGACCATTGGAGAATCGCCCTTTTGTGATTTGAAGTCTTAGCTGGCTTTGGAATCTCTGGGTTAAGTAGCCGAGACGTAATTGGAAATTCATCACAACAGCAATTAAAGGCCTTCCTTCTAAGAGACTTAAAAGAGAGTCCAAGCAATTGGGCAAGGTTTGAGTTGTTTCTTTCGTCTACGACCACACCACAGGGAACGTACCGGTTCTCGTCCGATCACCGAAGTCAAGTCCTGTTGGGCGGCGTCAGTACCTGGCTGGGTGACCACCTGGGAATACGCCGTGTTGTAGACTTTTGGACCCATTTTGGGACTGGACTCTTCAGAGAAGATTTCCATACGCCTCCACATCATTGATCCCTCTGTTTTCAAAATGTTGTCTTTTTTTTTTTGAATTATTTTTCCAGCAAGTTGACAGCATATTAGAAGATTTTCTTGTTTGATTACAGCACTGCAACACTGAGCAGCACACTGGAGGCAATCTCTTGAATGTGGCTTTGATGACTGACCATTGGAGAATCGCCCTTTTGTGATTTGAAGTCTTAGCTGGCTTTGGAATCTCTGGGTTAAGTAGCCGAGACGTAATTGGAAATTCATCACAACAGCAATTAAAGGCCTTCCTTCTAAGAGACTTAAAAGAGAGTCCAAGCAATTGGGCAAGGTTTGAGTTGTTTCTTTCGTCTACGACCACACCACAGGGAACGTACCGGTTCTCGTCCGATCACCGAAGTCAAGTCCTGTTGGGCGGCGTCAGTACCTGGCTGGGTGACCACCTGGGAATACGCCGTGTTGTAGACTTTTGGACCCATTTTGGGACTGGACTCTTCAGAGAAGATTTCCATACGCCTCCACATCATTGATCCCTCTGTTTTCAAAATGTTGTCTTTTTTTTTTTTGAATTATTTTTCCAGCAAGTTGACAGCATATTAGAAGATTTTCTTGTTTGATTACAGCACTGCAACACTGAGCAGCACACTGGAGGCAATCTCTTGAATGTGGCTTTGATGACTGACCATTGGAGAATCGCCCTTTTGTGATTTGAAGTCTTAGCTGGCTTTGGAATCTCTGGGTTAAGTAGCCGAGACGTAATTGGAAATTCATCACAACAGCAATTAAAGGCCTTCCTTCTAAGAGACTTAAAAGAGAGTCCAAGCAATTGGGCAAGGTTTGAGTTGTTTCTTTCGTCTACGACCACACCACAGGGAACGTACCGGTTCTCGTCCGATCACCGAAGTCAAGTCCTGTTGGGCGGCGTCAGTACCTGGCTGGGTGACCACCTGGGAATACGCCGTGTTGTAGACTTTTGGACCCATTTTGGGACTGGACTCTTCAGAGAAGATTTCCATACGCCTCCACATCATTGATCCCTCTGTTTTCAAAATGTTGTCTTTTTTTTTTTTGAATTATTTTTCCAGCAAGTTGACAGCATATTAGAAGATTTTCTTGTTTGATTACAGCACTGCAACACTGAGCAGCACACTGGAGGCAATCTCTTGAATGTGGCTTTGATGACTGACCATTGGAGAATCGCCCTTTTGTGATTTGAAGTCTTAGCTGGCTTTGGAATCTCTGGGTTAAGTAGCCGAGACGTAATTGGAAATTCATGACAACAGCAATTAAAGGCCTTCCTTCTAAGAGACTTAAAAGAGAGTCCAAGCAATTGGGCAAGGTTTGAGTTGTTTCTTTCGTCTACGACCACACCACAGGGAACGTACCGGTTCTCGTCCGATCACCGAAGTCAAGTCCTGTTGGGCGGCGTCAGTACCTGGCTGGGTGACCACCTGGGAATACGCCGTGTTGTAGACTTTTGGACCCATTTTGGGACTGGACTCTTCAGAGAAGATTTCCATACGCCTCCACATCATTGATCCCTCTGTTTTCAAAATGTTGTCTTTTTTTTTTTTGAATTATTTTTCCAGCAAGTTGACAGCATATTAGAAGATTTTCTTGTTTGATTACAGCACTGCAACACTGAGCAGCACACTGGAGGCAATCTCTTGAATGTGGCTTTGATGACTGACCATTGGAGAATCGCCCTTTTGTGATTTGAAGTCTTAGCTGGCTTTGGAATCTCTGGGTTAAGTAGCCGAGACGTAATTGGAAATTCATCACAACAGCAATTAAAGGCCTTCCTTCTAAGAGACTTAAAAGAGAGTCCAAGCAATTGGGTAAGGTTTGAGTTGTTTCTTTCGTCTACGACCACACCACAGGGAACGTACCGGTTCTCGTCCGATCACCGAAGTCAAGTCCTGTTGGGCGGCGTCAGTACCTGGCTGGGTGACCACCTGGGAATACGCCGTGTTGTAGACTTTTGGACCCATTTTGGGACTGGACTCTTCAGAGAAGATTTCCATACGCCTCCACATCATTGATCCCTCTGTTTTCAAAATGTTGTCTTTTTTTTTTTGAATTATTTTTCCAGCAAGTTGACAGCATATTAGAAGATTTTCTTGTTTGATTACAGCACTGCAACACTGAGCAGCACACTGGAGGCAATCTCTTGAATGTGGCTTTGATGACTGACCATTGGAGAATCGCCCTTTTGTGATTTGAAGTCTTAGCTGGCTTTGGAATCTCTGGGTTAAGTAGCCGAGACGTAATTGGAAATTCATCACAACAGCAATTAAAGGCCTTCCTTCTAAGAGACTTAAAAGAGAGTCCAAGCAATTGGGCAAGGTTTGAGTTGTTTCTTTCGTCTACGACCACACCACAGGGAACGTACCGGTTCTCGTCCGATCACCGAAGTCAAGTCCTGTTGGGCGGCGTCAGTACCTGGCTGGGTGACCACCTGGGAATACGCCGTGTTGTAGACTTTTGGACCCATTTTGGGACTGGACTCTTCAGAGAAGATTTCCATACGCCTCCACATCATTGATCCCTCTGTTTTCAAAATGTTGTCTTTTTTTTTTTTGAATTATTTTTCCAGCAAGTTGACAGCATATTAGAAGATTTTCTTGTTTGATTACAGCACTGCAACACTGAGCAGCACACTGGAGGCAATCTCTTGAATGTGGCTTTGATGACTGACCATTGGAGAATCGCCCTTTTGTGATTTGAAGTCTTAGCTGGCTTTGGAATCTCTGGGTTAAGTAGCCGAGACGTAATTGGAAATTCATCACAACAGCAATTAAAGGCCTTCCTTCTAAGAGACTTAAAAGAGAGTCCAAGCAATTGGGCAAGGTTTGAGTTGTTTCTTTCGTCTACGACCACACCACAGGGAACGTACCGGTTCTCGTCCGATCACCGAAGTCAAGTCCTGTTGGGCGGCGTCAGTACCTGGCTGGGTGACCACCTGGGAATACGCCGTGTTGTAGACTTTTGGACCCATTTTGGGACTGGACTCTTCAGAGAAGATTTCCATACGCCTCCACATCATTGATCCCTCTGTTTTCAAAATGTTGTCTTTTTTTTTTTTTGAATTATTTTTCCAGCAAGTTGACAGCATATTAGAAGATTTTCTTGTTTGATTACAGCACTGCAACACTGAGCAGCACACTGGAGGCAATCTCTTGAATGTGGCTTTGATGACTGACCATTGGAGAATCGCCCTTTTGTGATTTGAAGTCTTAGCTGGCTTTGGAATCTCTGGGTTAAGTAGCCGAGACGTAATTGGAAATTCATCACAACAGCAATTAAAGGCCTTCCTTCTAAGAGACTTAAAAGAGAGTCCAAGCAATTGGGCAAGGTTTGAGTTGTTTCTTTCGTCTACGACCACACCACAGGGAACGTACCGGTTCTCGTCCGATCACCGAAGTCAAGTCCTGTTGGGCGGCGTCAGTACCTGGCTGGGTGACCACCTGGGAATACGCCGTGTTGTAGACTTTTGGACCCATTTTGGGACTGGACTCTTCAGAGAAGATTTCCATACGCCTCCACATCATTGATCCCTCTGTTTTCAAAATGTTGTCTTTTTTTTTTTTGAATTATTTTTCCAGCAAGTTGACAGCATATTAGAAGATTTTCTTGTTTGATTACAGCACTGCAACACTGAGCAGCACACTGGAGGCAATCTCTTGAATGTGGCTTTGATGACTGACCATTGGAGAATCGCCCTTTTGTGATTTGAAGTCTTAGCTGGCTTTGGAATCTCTGGGTTAAGTAGCCGAGACGTAATTGGAAATTCATCACAACAGCAATTAAAGGCCTTCCTTCTAAGAGACTTAAAAGAGAGTCCAAGCAATTGGGCAAGGTTTGAGTTGTTTCTTTCGTCTACGACCACACCACAGGGAACGTACCGGTTCTCGTCCGATCACCGAAGTCAAGTCCTGTTGGGCGGCGTCAGTACCTGGCTGGGTGACCACCTGGGAATACGCCGTGTTGTAGACTTTTGGACCCATTTTGGGACTGGACTCTTCAGAGAAGATTTCCATACGCCTCCACATCATTGATCCCTCTGTTTTCAAAATGTTGTCTTTTTTTTTTTTGAATTATTTTTCCAGCAAGTTGACAGCATATTAGAAGATTTTCTTGTTTGATTACAGCACTGCAACACTGAGCAGCACACTGGAGGCAATCTCTTGAATGTGGCTTTGATGACTGACCATTGGAGAATCGCCCTTTTGTGATTTGAAGTCTTAGCTGGCTTTGGAATCTCTGGGTTAAGTAGCCGAGACGTAATTGGAAATTCATCACAACAGCAATTAAAGGCCTTCCTTCTAAGAGACTTAAAAGAGAGTCCAAGCAATTGGGCAAGGTTTGAGTTGTTTCTTTCGTCTACGACCACACCACAGGGAACGTACCGGTTCTCGTCCGATCACCGAAGTCAAGTCCTGTTGGGCGGCGTCAGTACCTGGCTGGGTGACCACCTGGGAATACGCCGTGTTGTAGACTTTTGGACCCATTTTGGGACTGGACTCTTCAGAGAAGATTTCCATACGCCTCCACATCATTGATCCCTCTGTTTTCAAAATGTTGTCTTTTTTTTTTTTGAATTATTTTTCCAGCAAGTTGACAGCATATTAGAAGATTTTCTTGTTTGATTACAGCACTGCAACACTGAGCAGCACACTGGAGGCAATCTCTTGAATGTGGCTTTGATGACTGACCATTGGAGAATCGCCCTTTTGTGATTTGAAGTCTTAGCTGGCTTTGGAATCTCTGGGTTAAGTAGCCGAGACGTAATTGGAAATTCATCACAACAGCAATTAAAGGCCTTCCTTCTAAGAGACTTAAAAGAGAGTCCAAGCAATTGGGCAAGGTTTGAGTTGTTTCTTTCGTCTACGACCACACCACAGGGAACGTACCGGTTCTCGTCCGATCACCGAAGTCAAGTCCTGTTGGGC
>NW_027670727.1:0-47119 GCF_964199315.1 Orbicella franksi
TCGATCTAGACACCGGCACAGGAGAGAGAACCGACATGAATGACATCAGACCATCATGATAAAAGGGGTCAATTAACTTCGTTCGCCATTGACCGAGAAAATTGAACTTGAGGTGATACATGTCTCAGTTAAAAGCGACGTTTCGCGTTAGTTGAAAACACAATAAGATAGATAGATAGAAACTTTATTAAGAATGCCATCAGCCGACTAGCTGGGGGAAAACTCCCCTACTAATACGGGGACATAACAAAAACTGAAAAAAACAACCTAAAATGTGCTGTGAGTAGAATTCATTCTTAGTAAATCATCTTTGCGCGCTCATTGCTCGAACAGAGACAGCCGGCAATACCTCTGAAACTCTAAGCAGTTCACACGGGCCTCTGTCGGTATGAAATCAATCAGAGCTTGGAGAAAATAGCTCCACTTTAACTAAGTTAATTGAAGGCGGTTTTACCCGACAAAAACGAAACTAATCATCAAAAGAAAACTGAGAGAGCAAAGGCTTTTTATGTAATGTAGTAGGCCGAGTAGCTACTCAACTCTACGCACCTCAGAGAAAAATCCAGCCACCGACACTGCGTCCCGATGGTGGCGAATTGACGTCCGGCCAGCAGATGATATATGCCTCGATCTAGACACCGGCACAGGAGAGAGAACCGACATGAATGACATCAGACCATCATGATAAAAGGGGTCAATTAACTTCGTTCGCCATTGACCGAGAAAATTGAACTTGAGGTGATACATGTCTCAGTTAAAAGCGACGTTTCGCGTTAGTTGAAAACACAATAAGATAGATAGATAGAAACTTTATTAAGAATGCCATCAGCCGACTAGCTGGGGGAAAACTCCCCTACTAATACGGGGACATAACAAAAACTGAAAAAAACAACCTAAAATGTGCTGTGAGTAGAATTCATTCTTAGTAAATCATCTTTGCGCGCTCATTGCTCGAACAGAGACAGCCGGCAATACCTCTGAAACTCTAAGCAGTTCACACGGGCCTCTGTCGGTATGAAATCAATCAGAGCTTGGAGAAAATAGCTCCACTTTAACTAAGTTAATTGAAGGCGGTTTTACCCGACAAAAACGAAACTAATCATCAAAAGAAAACTGAGAGAGCAAAGGCTTTTTATGTAATGTAGTAGGCCGAGTAGCTACTCAACTCTACGCACCTCAGAGAAAAATCCAGCCACCGACACTGCGTCCCGATGGTGGCGAATTGACGTCCGGCCAGCAGATGATATATGCCTCGATCTAGACACCGGCACAGGAGAGAGAACCGACATGAATGACATCAGACCATCATGATAAAAGGGGTCAATTAACTTCGTTCGCCATTGACCGAGAAAATTGAACTTGAGGTGATACATGTCTCAGTTAAAAGCGACGTTTCGCGTTAGTTGAAAACACAATAAGATAGATAGATAGAAACTTTATTAAGAATGCCATCAGCCGACTAGCTGGGGGAAAACTCCCCTACTAATACGGGGACATAACAAAAACTGAAAAAAACAACCTAAAATGTGCTGTGAGTAGAATTCATTCTTAGTAAATCATCTTTGCGCGCTCATTGCTCGAACAGAGACAGCCGGCAATACCTCTGAAACTCTAAGCAGTTCACACGGGCCTCTGTCGGTATGAAATCAATCAGAGCTTGGAGAAAATAGCTCCACTTTAACTAAGTTAATTGAAGGCGGTTTTACCCGACAAAAACGAAACTAATCATCAAAAGAAAACTGAGAGAGCAAAGGCTTTTTATGTAATGTAGTAGGCCGAGTAGCTACTCAACTCTACGCACCTCAGAGAAAAATCCAGCCACCGACACTGCGTCCCGATGGTGGCGAATTGACGTCCGGCCAGCAGATGATATATGCCTCGATCTAGACACCGGCACAGGAGAGAGAACCGACATGAATGACATCAGACCATCATGATAAAAGGGGTCAATTAACTTCGTTCGCCATTGACCGAGAAAATTGAACTTGAGGTGATACATGTCTCAGTTAAAAGCGACGTTTCGCGTTAGTTGAAAACACAATAAGATAGATAGATAGAAACTTTATTAAGAATGCCATCAGCCGACTAGCTGGGGGAAAACTCCCCTACTAATACGGGGACATAACAAAAACTGAAAAAAACAACCTAAAATGTGCTGTGAGTAGAATTCATTCTTAGTAAATCATCTTTGCGCGCTCATTGCTCGAACAGAGACAGCCGGCAATACCTCTGAAACTCTAAGCAGTTCACACGGGCCTCTGTCGGTATGAAATCAATCAGAGCTTGGAGAAAATAGCTCCACTTTAACTAAGTTAATTGAAGGCGGTTTTACCCGACAAAAACGAAACTAATCATCAAAAGAAAACTGAGAGAGCAAAGGCTTTTTATGTAATGTAGTAGGCCGAGTAGCTACTCAACTCTACGCACCTCAGAGAAAAATCCAGCCACCGACACTGCGTCCCGATGGTGGCGAATTGACGTCCGGCCAGCAGATGATATATGCCTCGATCTAGACACCGGCACAGGAGAGAGAACCGACATGAATGACATCAGACCATCATGATAAAAGGGGTCAATTAACTTCGTTCGCCATTGACCGAGAAAATTGAACTTGAGGTGATACATGTCTCAGTTAAAAGCGACGTTTCGCGTTAGTTGAAAACACAATAAGATAGATAGATAGAAACTTTATTAAGAATGCCATCAGCCGACTAGCTGGGGGAAAACTCCCCTACTAATACGGGGACATAACAAAAACTGAAAAAAACAACCTAAAATGTGCTGTGAGTAGAATTCATTCTTAGTAAATCATCTTTGCGCGCTCATTGCTCGAACAGAGACAGCCGGCAATACCTCTGAAACTCTAAGCAGTTCACACGGGCCTCTGTCGGTATGAAATCAATCAGAGCTTGGAGAAAATAGCTCCACTTTAACTAAGTTAATTGAAGGCGGTTTTACCCGACAAAAACGAAACTAATCATCAAAAGAAAACTGAGAGAGCAAAGGCTTTTTATGTAATGTAGTAGGCCGAGTAGCTACTCAACTCTACGCACCTCAGAGAAAAATCCAGCCACCGACACTGCGTCCCGATGGTGGCGAATTGACGTCCGGCCAGCAGATGATATATGCCTCGATCTAGACACCGGCACAGGAGAGAGAACCGACATGAATGACATCAGACCATCATGATAAAAGGGGTCAATTAACTTCGTTCGCCATTGACCGAGAAAATTGAACTTGAGGTGATACATGTCTCAGTTAAAAGCGACGTTTCGCGTTAGTTGAAAACACAATAAGATAGATAGATAGAAACTTTATTAAGAATGCCATCAGCCGACTAGCTGGGGGAAAACTCCCCTACTAATACGGGGACATAACAAAAACTGAAAAAAACAACCTAAAATGTGCTGTGAGTAGAATTCATTCTTAGTAAATCATCTTTGCGCGCTCATTGCTCGAACAGAGACAGCCGGCAATACCTCTGAAACTCTAAGCAGTTCACACGGGCCTCTGTCGGTATGAAATCAATCAGAGCTTGGAGAAAATAGCTCCACTTTAACTAAGTTAATTGAAGGCGGTTTTACCCGACAAAAACGAAACTAATCATCAAAAGAAAACTGAGAGAGCAAAGGCTTTTTATGTAATGTAGTAGGCCGAGTAGCTACTCAACTCTACGCACCTCAGAGAAAAATCCAGCCACCGACACTGCGTCCCGATGGTGGCGAATTGACGTCCGGCCAGCAGATGATATATGCCTCGATCTAGACACCGGCACAGGAGAGAGAACCGACATGAATGACATCAGACCATCATGATAAAAGGGGTCAATTAACTTCGTTCGCCATTGACCGAGAAAATTGAACTTGAGGTGATACATGTCTCAGTTAAAAGCGACGTTTCGCGTTAGTTGAAAACACAATAAGATAGATAGATAGAAACTTTATTAAGAATGCCATCAGCCGACTAGCTGGGGGAAAACTCCCCTACTAATACGGGGACATAACAAAAACTGAAAAAAACAACCTAAAATGTGCTGTGAGTAGAATTCATTCTTAGTAAATCATCTTTGCGCGCTCATTGCTCGAACAGAGACAGCCGGCAATACCTCTGAAACTCTAAGCAGTTCACACGGGCCTCTGTCGGTATGAAATCAATCAGAGCTTGGAGAAAATAGCTCCACTTTAACTAAGTTAATTGAAGGCGGTTTTACCCGACAAAAACGAAACTAATCATCAAAAGAAAACTGAGAGAGCAAAGGCTTTTTATGTAATGTAGTAGGCCGAGTAGCTACTCAACTCTACGCACCTCAGAGAAAAATCCAGCCACCGACACTGCGTCCCGATGGTGGCGAATTGACGTCCGGCCAGCAGATGATATATGCCTCGATCTAGACACCGGCACAGGAGAGAGAACCGACATGAATGACATCAGACCATCATGATAAAAGGGGTCAATTAACTTCGTTCGCCATTGACCGAGAAAATTGAACTTGAGGTGATACATGTCTCAGTTAAAAGCGACGTTTCGCGTTAGTTGAAAACACAATAAGATAGATAGATAGAAACTTTATTAAGAATGCCATCAGCCGACTAGCTGGGGAAAACTCCCCTACTAATACGGGGACATAACAAAAACTGAAAAAAACAACCTAAAATGTGCTGTGAGTAGAATTCATTCTTAGTAAATCATCTTTGCGCGCTCATTGCTCGAACAGAGACAGCCGGCAATACCTCTGAAACTCTAAGCAGTTCACACGGGCCTCTGTCGGTATGAAATCAATCAGAGCTTGGAGAAAATAGCTCCACTTTAACTAAGTTAATTGAAGGCGGTTTTACCCGACAAAAACGAAACTAATCATCAAAAGAAAACTGAGAGAGCAAAGGCTTTTTATGTAATGTAGTAGGCCGAGTAGCTACTCAACTCTACGCACCTCAGAGAAAAATCCAGCCACCGACACTGCGTCCCGATGGTGGCGAATTGACGTCCGGCCAGCAGATGATATATGCCTCGATCTAGACACCGGCACAGGAGAGAGAACCGACATGAATGACATCAGACCATCATGATAAAAGGGGTCAATTAACTTCGTTCGCCATTGACCGAGAAAATTGAACTTGAGGTGATACATGTCTCAGTTAAAAGCGACGTTTCGCGTTAGTTGAAAACACAATAAGATAGATAGATAGAAACTTTATTAAGAATGCCATCAGCCGACTAGCTGGGGGAAAACTCCCCTACTAATACGGGGACATAACAAAAACTGAAAAAAACAACCTAAAATGTGCTGTGAGTAGAATTCATTCTTAGTAAATCATCTTTGCGCGCTCATTGCTCGAACAGAGACAGCCGGCAATACCTCTGAAACTCTAAGCAGTTCACACGGGCCTCTGTCGGTATGAAATCAATCAGAGCTTGGAGAAAATAGCTCCACTTTAACTAAGTTAATTGAAGGCGGTTTTACCCGACAAAAACGAAACTAATCATCAAAAGAAAACTGAGAGAGCAAAGGCTTTTTATGTAATGTAGTAGGCCGAGTAGCTACTCAACTCTACGCACCTCAGAGAAAAATCCAGCCACCGACACTGCGTCCCGATGGTGGCGAATTGACGTCCGGCCAGCAGATGATATATGCCTCGATCTAGACACCGGCACAGGAGAGAGAACCGACATGAATGACATCAGACCATCATGATAAAAGGGGTCAATTAACTTCGTTCGCCATTGACCGAGAAAATTGAACTTGAGGTGATACATGTCTCAGTTAAAAGCGACGTTTCGCGTTAGTTGAAAACACAATAAGATAGATAGATAGAAACTTTATTAAGAATGCCATCAGCCGACTAGCTGGGGGAAAACTCCCCTACTAATACGGGGACATAACAAAAACTGAAAAAAACAACCTAAAATGTGCTGTGAGTAGAATTCATTCTTAGTAAATCATCTTTGCGCGCTCATTGCTCGAACAGAGACAGCCGGCAATACCTCTGAAACTCTAAGCAGTTCACACGGGCCTCTGTCGGTATGAAATCAATCAGAGCTTGGAGAAAATAGCTCCACTTTAACTAAGTTAATTGAAGGCGGTTTTACCCGACAAAAACGAAACTAATCATCAAAAGAAAACTGAGAGAGCAAAGGCTTTTTATGTAATGTAGTAGGCCGAGTAGCTACTCAACTCTACGCACCTCAGAGAAAAATCCAGCCACCGACACTGCGTCCCGATGGTGGCGAATTGACGTCCGGCCAGCAGATGATATATGCCTCGATCTAGACACCGGCACAGGAGAGAGAACCGACATGAATGACATCAGACCATCATGATAAAAGGGGTCAATTAACTTCGTTCGCCATTGACCGAGAAAATTGAACTTGAGGTGATACATGTCTCAGTTAAAAGCGACGTTTCGCGTTAGTTGAAAACACAATAAGATAGATAGATAGAAACTTTATTAAGAATGCCATCAGCCGACTAGCTGGGGGAAAACTCCCCTACTAATACGGGGACATAACAAAAACTGAAAAAAACAACCTAAAATGTGCTGTGAGTAGAATTCATTCTTAGTAAATCATCTTTGCGCGCTCATTGCTCGAACAGAGACAGCCGGCAATACCTCTGAAACTCTAAGCAGTTCACACGGGCCTCTGTCGGTATGAAATCAATCAGAGCTTGGAGAAAATAGCTCCACTTTAACTAAGTTAATTGAAGGCGGTTTTACCCGACAAAAACGAAACTAATCATCAAAAGAAAACTGAGAGAGCAAAGGCTTTTTATGTAATGTAGTAGGCCGAGTAGCTACTCAACTCTACGCACCTCAGAGAAAAATCCAGCCACCGACACTGCGTCCCGATGGTGGCGAATTGACGTCCGGCCAGCAGATGATATATGCCTCGATCTAGACACCGGCACAGGAGAGAGAACCGACATGAATGACATCAGACCATCATGATAAAAGGGGTCAATTAACTTCGTTCGCCATTGACCGAGAAAATTGAACTTGAGGTGATACATGTCTCAGTTAAAAGCGACGTTTCGCGTTAGTTGAAAACACAATAAGATAGATAGATAGAAACTTTATTAAGAATGCCATCAGCCGACTAGCTGGGGGAAAACTCCCCTACTAATACGGGGACATAACAAAAACTGAAAAAAACAACCTAAAATGTGCTGTGAGTAGAATTCATTCTTAGTAAATCATCTTTGCGCGCTCATTGCTCGAACAGAGACAGCCGGCAATACCTCTGAAACTCTAAGCAGTTCACACGGGCCTCTGTCGGTATGAAATCAATCAGAGCTTGGAGAAAATAGCTCCACTTTAACTAAGTTAATTGAAGGCGGTTTTACCCGACAAAAACGAAACTAATCATCAAAAGAAAACTGAGAGAGCAAAGGCTTTTTATGTAATGTAGTAGGCCGAGTAGCTACTCAACTCTACGCACCTCAGAGAAAAATCCAGCCACCGACACTGCGTCCCGATGGTGGCGAATTGACGTCCGGCCAGCAGATGATATATGCCTCGATCTAGACACCGGCACAGGAGAGAGAACCGACATGAATGACATCAGACCATCATGATAAAAGGGGTCAATTAACTTCGTTCGCCATTGACCGAGAAAATTGAACTTGAGGTGATACATGTCTCAGTTAAAAGCGACGTTTCGCGTTAGTTGAAAACACAATAAGATAGATAGATAGAAACTTTATTAAGAATGCCATCAGCCGACTAGCTGGGGGAAAACTCCCCTACTAATACGGGGACATAACAAAAACTGAAAAAAACAACCTAAAATGTGCTGTGAGTAGAATTCATTCTTAGTAAATCATCTTTGCGCGCTCATTGCTCGAACAGAGACAGCCGGCAATACCTCTGAAACTCTAAGCAGTTCACACGGGCCTCTGTCGGTATGAAATCAATCAGAGCTTGGAGAAAATAGCTCCACTTTAACTAAGTTAATTGAAGGCGGTTTTACCCGACAAAAACGAAACTAATCATCAAAAGAAAACTGAGAGAGCAAAGGCTTTTTATGTAATGTAGTAGGCCGAGTAGCTACTCAACTCTACGCACCTCAGAGAAAAATCCAGCCACCGACACTGCGTCCCGATGGTGGCGAATTGACGTCCGGCCAGCAGATGATATATGCCTCGATCTAGACACCGGCACAGGAGAGAGAACCGACATGAATGACATCAGACCATCATGATAAAAGGGGTCAATTAACTTCGTTCGCCATTGACCGAGAAAATTGAACTTGAGGTGATACATGTCTCAGTTAAAAGCGACGTTTCGCGTTAGTTGAAAACACAATAAGATAGATAGATAGAAACTTTATTAAGAATGCCATCAGCCGACTAGCTGGGGGAAAACTCCCCTACTAATACGGGGACATAACAAAAACTGAAAAAAACAACCTAAAATGTGCTGTGAGTAGAATTCATTCTTAGTAAATCATCTTTGCGCGCTCATTGCTCGAACAGAGACAGCCGGCAATACCTCTGAAACTCTAAGCAGTTCACACGGGCCTCTGTCGGTATGAAA
Source organism: Orbicella franksi (assembly GCF_964199315.1). NCBI lineage: Eukaryota > Metazoa > Cnidaria > Anthozoa > Scleractinia > Merulinidae > Orbicella > Orbicella franksi. The sequence goes on from NW_027670727.1 coordinate 8,532, forward strand.
TCAATCAGAGCTTGGAGAAAATAGCTCCACTTTAACTAAGTTAATTGAAGGCGGTTTTACCCGACAAAAACGAAACTAATCATCAAAAGAAAACTGAGAGAGCAAAGGCTTTTTATGTAATGTAGTAGGCCGAGTAGCTACTCAACTCTACGCACCTCAGAGAAAAATCCAGCCACCGACACTGCGTCCCGATGGTGGCGAATTGACGTCCGGCCAGCAGATGATATATGCCTCGATCTAGACACCGGCACAGGAGAGAGAACCGACATGAATGACATCAGACCATCATGATAAAAGGGGTCAATTAACTTCGTTCGCCATTGACCGAGAAAATTGAACTTGAGGTGATACATGTCTCAGTTAAAAGCGACGTTTCGCGTTAGTTGAAAACACAATAAGATAGATAGATAGAAACTTTATTAAGAATGCCATCAGCCGACTAGCTGGGGGAAAACTCCCCTACTAATACGGGGACATAACAAAAACTGAAAAAAACAACCTAAAATGTGCTGTGAGTAGAATTCATTCTTAGTAAATCATCTTTGCGCGCTCATTGCTCGAACAGAGACAGCCGGCAATACCTCTGAAACTCTAAGCAGTTCACACGGGCCTCTGTCGGTATGAAATCAATCAGAGCTTGGAGAAAATAGCTCCACTTTAACTAAGTTAATTGAAGGCGGTTTTACCCGACAAAAACGAAACTAATCATCAAAAGAAAACTGAGAGAGCAAAGGCTTTTTATGTAATGTAGTAGGCCGAGTAGCTACTCAACTCTACGCACCTCAGAGAAAAATCCAGCCACCGACACTGCGTCCCGATGGTGGCGAATTGACGTCCGGCCAGCAGATGATATATGCCTCGATCTAGACACCGGCACAGGAGAGAGAACCGACATGAATGACATCAGACCATCATGATAAAAGGGGTCAATTAACTTCGTTCGCCATTGACCGAGAAAATTGAACTTGAGGTGATACATGTCTCAGTTAAAAGCGACGTTTCGCGTTAGTTGAAAACACAATAAGATAGATAGATAGAAACTTTATTAAGAATGCCATCAGCCGACTAGCTGGGGGAAAACTCCCCTACTAATACGGGGACATAACAAAAACTGAAAAAAACAACCTAAAATGTGCTGTGAGTAGAATTCATTCTTAGTAAATCATCTTTGCGCGCTCATTGCTCGAACAGAGACAGCCGGCAATACCTCTGAAACTCTAAGCAGTTCACACGGGCCTCTGTCGGTATGAAATCAATCAGAGCTTGGAGAAAATAGCTCCACTTTAACTAAGTTAATTGAAGGCGGTTTTACCCGACAAAAACGAAACTAATCATCAAAAGAAAACTGAGAGAGCAAAGGCTTTTTATGTAATGTAGTAGGCCGAGTAGCTACTCAACTCTACGCACCTCAGAGAAAAATCCAGCCACCGACACTGCGTCCCGATGGTGGCGAATTGACGTCCGGCCAGCAGATGATATATGCCTCGATCTAGACACCGGCACAGGAGAGAGAACCGACATGAATGACATCAGACCATCATGATAAAAGGGGTCAATTAACTTCGTTCGCCATTGACCGAGAAAATTGAACTTGAGGTGATACATGTCTCAGTTAAAAGCGACGTTTCGCGTTAGTTGAAAACACAATAAGATAGATAGATAGAAACTTTATTAAGAATGCCATCAGCCGACTAGCTGGGGGAAAACTCCCCTACTAATACGGGGACATAACAAAAACTGAAAAAAACAACCTAAAATGTGCTGTGAGTAGAATTCATTCTTAGTAAATCATCTTTGCGCGCTCATTGCTCGAACAGAGACAGCCGGCAATACCTCTGAAACTCTAAGCAGTTCACACGGGCCTCTGTCGGTATGAAATCAATCAGAGCTTGGAGAAAATAGCTCCACTTTAACTAAGTTAATTGAAGGCGGTTTTACCCGACAAAAACGAAACTAATCATCAAAAGAAAACTGAGAGAGCAAAGGCTTTTTATGTAATGTAGTAGGCCGAGTAGCTACTCAACTCTACGCACCTCAGAGAAAAATCCAGCCACCGACACTGCGTCCCGATGGTGGCGAATTGACGTCCGGCCAGCAGATGATATATGCCTCGATCTAGACACCGGCACAGGAGAGAGAACCGACATGAATGACATCAGACCATCATGATAAAAGGGGTCAATTAACTTCGTTCGCCATTGACCGAGAAAATTGAACTTGAGGTGATATTTTTATTTTGGGCTTTGGAACCTGGCAAGTCGCGGAAGATCCGGTTGCCAGGTTACATCGGTAGTAGTTATTTCGTTCCCAGGATAGCTCGGTAGATAGGGTCGCAGAGACTTGTTGGATTTTAGCACGGTTTTACCCGAATTAAATCCCACAAGTCCTTGCAACCCTTTGGAATATCTACCGAGAGACCCTGGGTACTAAGGATATCTGATATATATTTGTGCGTTGACCACTGGACCGATGTATTAGAGGCTCAAGAAAACTGTGCATGTGTTTCTTCGCACAAGTGAGTAATGAACTGAAGTGAAAAACGTTTTACGTCGTTGGCGTCGGAAGGTAAGCTGTCGCTTTGTTTTATTATATCCAACGAAGCGATTTTTGATGATGTTCGGCGTTAGTATTTCCTCCTGTCTGCTCATCACTTAGTTTTTGACATTCGACAACGAGTAAGTTAAACATGAGGATTTTGGTATTGTTTTGGGCATGAGGTCATCTTGAGATCTGTTTTGCCTATTTGTTGAAACTTCTGGCATAAAATCCCTGTGTTATTTCTGTGCAACAAACTATAGGCAGTGTTGGAGTGCTTTCAATACAATGATAGCATGTTTTTGTCAGCAACGAGGGGCACATGAAAACTTGTGTGTTATGTTTCACAGAATGCTTTGCCATCATGTTACAGTAGACAAAAATTGAAATGAAACCATTCAAACTGGACTTTTTCACTACCGCTTTATAAATTGCCGCTTAACTTCTATTGGCAAATAATCATAACTCGTGGCAGAAAAAGGTGAACCATCAACATTGAGATTTGTAGAAAGGTTACATTCAAAAATGCTGTCAGTACTTAAATGAACACTCTTTTTCTTGCTAAATTTCGCAGGTAAAGTTACTCTTCTGGCTGGAATAAAAGTTAACCACTGAAGGTATTTTAAGTTTGCACTGGTCAACTGAGAATTGCAACACCATCTCTTGTCCTAGTTTTTGGAACAGGCATGAGTAGCAATACCTTTGCTGCTTGTTGACTGGTGCTAATCCATTACAGGTTAGATGGGGAACATTTGGGGGTCTGGGTGCGGCGAAAAATTAACACCGCATCACTGCAAGATGAAACACCATCACCACAGCATATATTTTCAAAGAAATAAGCTACGTATTTCAGTCCTGAGTTCTTGGTCAAACAAGAAACTACAGTACACTGTATAGTAATGAACACAAACATCACACATCCTGTTTGAAGCTGTGAAAACTTAAACTCACCAGAAATTTTACACCTGGAGATGCCAGATACAATGATCAGCTTCCTGTAAGGTTGGGCCACATGAAGCGAGGGCAGTTGCAATCTTGGCAAGTTGATCTGCACTGAAGATGGAGGTCCAGTAGCTCTGATCGTGAGAGTAGATGACAAGTAGCTCCTCTCCAGCATTCACCTCTCGTGTTGTTTTAATCCAGATCTCATCATTCCATTTAGAAAACTCGCAATTGACTCTTTGGGCTATTATTTTTGAAAATTTAGCTTTTGCAAGTGATAGTGGAAAACTACCATCGTTGCAGAAAATTCCCAAACCTAGTTCGAAGGGGTTTTGTTTACCATCTACAGAAAGAATTTTGTCTTTGAAAGTCATTTCAATTACATAGTCACCATCCAAGTGTGACTCTCTGAGGTTGGCAGTAGGAGCATAGGCACACACGTATCTGTCTCTGGGGATTTTATGGAGGGTGAACAAACCTAGACCAGTGTCCACTCCACCCACCCCAACCACTAGACTAGGTCGGACTTGAAGGAATGCCTCGCCAGTTTTAACCACTTCAAAATTCTTTTCTGGATGACCTGACCTGTAAATATTAATTGACAAAGTGTAAGGACCTATTTACTTGTTGGAAGGTTGGTCATAGCACTTGGATCATTAAAACACCCCCACCTGAATTACTGAGAAAACACAAATGGCTCTCTTAAATTCCTTCACATTAGACAGTGATAACATGAGGTCAACAACTATTATGTTACGTTACGATTATTTTCTCCAGGAAAAGTTTGTCTTCAGTTCAAGTGCACAAGGCCAGCCTTCTTCATTTCCTTCTGCAACTCATTAATAATTCATCAATTTGAAACAATGGAAATCATAACTGCGACTGTGTCTGGATATCAGATCTTATTTAGCATAGATTCTTACGAGTGTATTTCTTGTATTAGTTTTGGTTTTGATTGAAGAGATATATCAAACACTTGAGGCTGTATTTTATCACGTTTCCAAACATTCCAAAGTTCATCATAAATACTCCACTACACATCATGTTCTCAACTCTGTTCTTGGTGTTTGGAAATGTGATAAAAACTGTTTCTCATGTGTTACAGAATGGTTTTTCAATACTGATTTTAATTTTTGGCATTCGGCATTTGAACAACCAGGTCTGTTATATTTATCTAGTACCTTGTAATCTCGTTGTAAATTCCAAACTGGGGTTCTTTCTTGGGTAAATGCTGAGTTTGGTGCTCATGAGCTTGTGCTCGGGTAGTTTGGTTAGAACAAATCTGTTTGGTAGTTTTTCTCTCATGCCAAGGTAGGAATGCACTGGACTTGTTATAAGGATATCCTTTCCGCTGCAAATTCCTAGTTGTCTCAAGGTTAAAATGCTTCAAGATGTGGTCAGCACTGTTATCTGAATTGCACCCATAAATGAAATTTCTAGAGGCACCACACCAGATTGGACCCATTTTTTTCTCTTTTGCCACTCCCTGTAGACCGAGTAGTAGCTTGTCTTGGCAGTATCTCGTGAAAACATGGCAAAAACCAGTTACAACAAGGAGTGCATTGAGTGATAACAAGAAAGGACTCGTTGTAGTTGCATTACATACTGGAAATGGTGACATTAGCCTCTTGCGTAGCTCTGATTGAGTACTGACTAGCTGTTCAACAAACTCAAGGAATCTTGTCTCCATCTCATCAGAAGGTGGTGTCGTATACTTGAACCAAAATTCCTTTAACGGGCGGCCATAGTAATCGTGAGGGAGATCTATTCCCTCCGCCGGAATTTCTTCACACAGATCAGCTGTTCCTTGCAGAACAAACAAGCGCAGGAAAAGATGAACTGCACAGAGGCTTATGTGACCCATTCTTTTTAAATAAACATGTTTTAAATCATCTGTTTTCACAAAATGGATTGCTGCCAACTCCGGTGCATCTATTCCAAAAAGACGGGTGAAAACTGCATTCTCTAGGGGTTTGTCAGAATCAATATTAATGTTCATAACCAAACCATCACCATCACAGGGAATAACAGTGGGATAACATATTTTTTCGGAAAGTTCTGGACCTCCATCATCACACACCACAGATCTGTATGGACTTGTATTGTTGTAAGCTTCGTAGATGTTGCTGGGCACATCACACGTATGGTGTATTCTTGCTGGTAAATTAACTATGGCTGACCGTACTTCAGCACTAACAAAATGGCTCATTGGCTCGTTCACATAATTTAGCAATGGGAACTTGGAAACTGAATTGAAAACTGCAATCTGGTCATGGAGATTAGATGATGATGCTCCAAGTTCATCTATTCCATCAAGAATATCTAAAATAGAACTGTAGTTTGGCCTTCCACGAGAACGCTGCTGAGGAACATCTGGCATGCTTTCACTATGGTGTTGGGCTATGCATTCTGTAAGAAATCCACCTATGGCATAAGCCTGCTGTGTGGCAAGTTGATACCTTTGCTGCAAGGCTTGATGTAATTTTCCAATAACCTAACAGGTAATAGTCATAATATTTAATTCACTGCTTGTGTTTTGTGTAGTTTGAGGTTATTCAAACTCAAAAGAGGAGGCCAAACTATATAAACAGAAAACCTCACTGCAAAGTTACAAAAATCAAATCAAATCTCTGACTTATCCTGGGTTAGCTTAATCGGGTTTTGAACAACATGACCCGGGAGCTCCCCTTTTAGGCTTGGCTAAATCTGTATATTATGTAATAAGGAACAATCAAAATACAGCAGACAAACTTTGCTATTATCTGCATGTGAGCAAAGTGGCTCATCAGGCTGGCGCTTATCTAGGGTTTTAGTGACAGTTTCAGTTCTGAATTTGTAAAATTATTGTAAGGCACATCGGGTGTGAGCTAATAAGCCCTGTAATAATTTTAATTATATGTTAAATATACTATTGTTTTAAATTATCATGCATAAATTAAGTACTCAGATCCAGCCATTTCAGCAAGGTAGTTCAAAGCTTATGGAACAATGGCGGAAGGTATTCTAGGTTATAACATGTAAATGTTGATAAATTCCTAGAATCTGTGAAGATGGCTGATGATGGACAATTTCAATATAAATGTTTTGGGATATAATACTGATGAGCTGCTGTAAACTTTGATTAATCTGTGGTGAAGTGGAATTGCCCATAATACCTTTGTCATTGTTTTATATGCCTTTATGGGAGAATTACCAATTAGGGTTCCATGAGATTAAGTAGCAATTTACAAAAGAGCCAACCAATGTCTTAACAGGATGATACAAATGTTATTTTAACACACTGTGATTCTGAAAAGTTTTTTACCTGTATTGCCATGTCAGGATTGTCCTCAATAGAGAGAAGTTCTGTCACATCATCATTGTCAAACCGAATGATTGAATTGGGTGCCATGGTGGTATTAAAATCACAATTTTCCAGATATGTCATGTAAATGGCTGCTTTAAGTGATGGATCTTTAATAGGTGCCAAATGCTCCTTCAAATATTTGAATTCTTTGTTTTCTGCAAAGTTTACCTGAGGGACTGATTCACTTTCCAAGGCAGCTGGTGGTGTATGTGGAGATTCCTTTGAGATTGAAAGTTTATAAGCATCTTGGAGGTTTCATTTTATCTCGCTAGCCAACATGTAATAATTAATAAATCATGACAGCTTATATACCCAGACTGTGGTATTCTGTACATGCCTTGAGTTTGAATTGTAATAACCTATTAGTAGTTGTTTTACTCCATTATGTCAAAGAATTAAGAACACCAGAAGTTCGAGTAACAAGTGGACAGAAACTTTGTACCAAGATTATTTGCATCATATTGCAAACTTCTGTGTGACTATTTTGAATATCTTCTCAAAAGAAATCATTTCTTACAACACCAAATGTCAAAAACAAAGTTTGAAGTTCATAAGAAACACTTGAAAGTACTGGTGAAATAAAACTGACAATGAAATTTTACCTGTGATTGCACTATTTCTCTGAACTTCAAAATTCATTTTCTCCAGTTCCTTTGGAAAATTGTTTTTGGTGTTATTTCAGGCAATTATTTATATCTTTAGCTTTAAGAAAATGCAAAAAGGATCTTAATATACTTAACATTGTATTGGTACAAGATTTTTGTCCACAAAAGTCTGAAATTGCTCAATTTCCTATCGGATTTCGTCTTAAAAAATTCAACATTGCACATCAACTCAGTTGATTAATATGCAAGGTTACCTTAGAACATTTGATCTTTTTCTGAACCCTGCGTTTCCTCTTTTTCACTCTGCTAGTTCTTGCTCTATCTGCAGTCCAAGCAAGTTGGCAAGACCATAATCAATATTTAAGGCCTTTTAACTTATTATGTGTTCAAGAAAATATCAGTTCCATAGCCTTCCCAGAGTATTTTTTTGCTTAAGCCCTGTAAATTACAGTTTCCCCCACACTTACTATGACAAATGTTTAGGTTTGAACCCCCCCTCAAGTGCATAGATATTTTCTGAAGTTGCAGGATACGAGTAATCTGTACAAGTGCCACTTATTGTTTTGTAACAGCTCATAGGCTCATTGTGTTCACTGAAATATAACTCATTAAATTCATTGAAAAGTCATTAAAAATGTATTGTTTTCTTAACATACCTGATGTATCCATTGGGATTGGAGACATTTCTTGTGGTGTAGTTGTACTTACTAAAAAAGAAACCATTTGGGAACAGTTGGACTCAACTGGCTAATCAGCATACCTGCTTTTTAAATTAAGTAAGCAGTGTGCATAGCTTAATGAAACAAGTCAATATTCCTCAGAAGCAGAATTAAGTTAAAGGGTATTCCAAGAGCTCAGAGTATCTGAATTAAATGAAGTGAATGAAGAAAAAATGTTTTACCCCCAGGCCCCCTTTTTACTTGTTCTCACACCAAGCTCTCTTGGGAACTATGTGTCAAAAAGTGACATGAATATTTAACCCTTTACCCTCTAAGAGTGCAAATGGGCACACAAGGTCATAACTTCTATGAATAAGGTCAAGGTCGTAAATTCTATGAATTTTTGCCATGAAAATTGTCTTGTGAAGATCTGCTCATTGAAGTCATAAAATTTTGACCCCCTCCCATCCAAGACATGTTTGACCACCCCCAGAAGTTTTTAGTTCCTTTTTCAGGATGCAAATGGAATGCAAGGCTTGTTTCATATCAAGCTATGCATTAAGAGCTGCTAGATAAGCTATAGTTTAGTGGTATACCTAACATAGTAGAAGATTGACACATTTTTGAAGTCATTCATTTTCACATTTTAAAGCAATTTCTCTTAAAATGTCTACCTTCTTCATAGCTGCTGATGTCAATTCTTAAATAAGCTGATTAGTGGCTTTCAAATGGCATATTGTACACAGGCAGAGTGTCTTTATTTGCTGATTTGGGAAAAACTGCCGTTCGCCTGAGGGGTAAAGGGTTAACTTATCACAATGGGCAGGCATTAGCCTACATTTGTTTTTGCGAAAACTCAGAGCTGCATTTAAAATTACCTGTTGGGTTGGTGGGCTGATCATTGGCTCGGGTTCCTGGGGAGAGGAATGAAAAATTTTCAAATTGTGGGTAAATTCAGGGGCAGATCCAGGATTTTTCGTAGAAGGGGGTGCACCACTAAGGAATGGCATAACTGACTGGTGAGGTACACAAATTTTAAAAGCAAATACAGAGAAGGCTTCATCACAGGGGGGATGCACACTCCCTCCACCCTTTCCCTAGATCTGCCCTTGACATTATTCAACTGTCACAGTATGAGCTAAATTCCCTTTTCATACCAACCTGTTGTGTCGGTCTCTTGTGTCTTGTTAATTGCAGATGGCACTGGTACCTCCCTGGAGGGTACTTCACTAGCTGGTAGCATATCCGTATCTAAATATGAAATGAATAAAAAAATTCTAATTTGTATGGACAAGCATTAGTATACATAAACTCGAGAATGCATTAATCAAAATTACCTGGTGGGCTGGATGGCTGGTCAGTGATTGGAGAATCTGGAAAGAGGAATTAGTAAGACTTTTCAACTGGGGATAAATTATGCGTCTGGTCCCTAATTAAAAAGGTACTCTGGAGAGAAGTCAAGCAGAATATTCAATGGCTATTTAAACATACCCGGGATCTCACATTCCGATGAGCTCACTTGAATTTTAATTTTGCCAATTGTGTCACGAACTTTTCCAATAAGTTCCTGGGCATCGTCCGAAAGCGTAGGCGCCATGGACTCAACCTGTCTCCAAAGAACAACAAATTCTTGGAACAAAGTCTTCGGCAATCGAACGTAGTCGTCCATTGTCAAAGGAAACTTTTTTAAAGTCAGTCTTTTTAGTGCAACCGTTGGTTTTTTACCCACGTCTCAGCCAATAGGATCACGGCAAATTGTTTTTTCAAATTTTTCAACCAATCACGGAAAGAACTTGGCAACGGAAGTCTGCGTGAAGTCCTAGTCGTGATTAAAACAAATTAAATAGGACAAATCTAGACCACAAATAAATATCTACATTCATTTCCTATATAGAAATACGGATAAAAAGCCTGCTTCATATTTTTTAAATAATACGTAAGTTTAAGTTACTGTGAAACTCAGACAACCGTGAAAAAAAAAAAACGAAAACGTTCTTCCGACCGGAGGAATTTGAAAACGCCGGCTTTTCCCTCTAGTCTGGATGGAAAATATTTGAAAACGGAGCTTTTCGACAACTATGACATCACCATAATGTGAGTTTCTCTCCGGAGTCTTCCTCAAACACAAATCCAGACTTTTCGGTTGTTACGTTTTCAAAATTCCTCCGGTCGGAAGAACGTTTTCGAAAATTGCAAATAGTTGTCTTTTATGCTGTAATTAACTAGTCTTTTTGCGATTGGAATTCTGTAATTTTTATTAGTGTAAGTGTCCCCAATTAGCTTACTGTTTTACAGTGAGCTAGAATTTTGACACGTTAATAAAGTTATTTATTTCAAACTTTAATGCGTTTTCAGAGTGAGGGCTCCGTTTTGTGCCAATGACAGCATTTTTTATTCTTTTGCTAAGAATTGTGTATTTAGGTAGCCCTTTACATAAGCCTTGTTGGCTTCTCTAGGCTTCCTTGCCTATAATATACAGTGATGGGAAATTTTTATGTTTATAAATGGCAAAAATAAGCAATAAACAAAATTTTGGAATTTTTCCGACGTAGTGTGGACGGTGCCTAAAGCCCTTACCACACTAATGCGGTTTAGTATGAAAACGCATAATTTTTTGATGCGTTTTCGCCTATCATCCCCACTAAAACGCCCGAAAACGCTGATGAAAACGGAGGCTTTCGGAAACGATTTCCAAAGTGGAGCATTTTGAAAACGTTTCGTTTGTAGTGTGGACATCTGGAAACGAAAGCTTTTGAAAACGGTGACGAAAAAAGCATCATATTCTAAAGAACTGGTTCATGCTTAGCGCGCGTGTATCGAGTTTTGGATGCACGCGGGAAGTTTCGAGGGCACGAAAGAAGCGTAAGAGCTGCTCGAGGCGATAGTCGAGAGCAACTCTGGCCTCTTGAGTGCTCTACAAACTTCCCAAGTGAACCCATAACTCGATATACGCACAGCTAAAAGCATAAACCAATTCTTGTATAACATGGCGACAAAAACTTGGGCGCTAAAATATGCTTTATCTGTGATTGACTACAAGGTTCTCACAACACACGGTGAAGGAAAACAAAGGTTATTAGGATGTTAACACGCCACAATCAGTTGAGCAACAGTTGAACAAAACGGCTTATTGTCATAGAAAAATTCGCTTTTCCGAATTAATTATAATAAAATACAGGCAAACAAAGTCAAAAATACTCAATGAAGATGTAGACAAAGAAAGTCAAAATACTCAAGTTTAAGTAAACATCTTAGCTTGGCAAAAGTCAAAGGCTCGAAGTAGGGTTTGGATTGTTCAGAATAATCTTGACATTTCCGAAACTTAAACAAAGGGAACTTGCACCAAACTCGACGAAAACTGCACACGTCATGTTTTATACGCACGGCCGTATGAAAACGCACAATTTTTTGATGCGTTTTCGCCTATCATCCCTACTAAAACGCCCGAAAACGCTGATGAAAACGGAGGCTTTCGGAAACGGTTTCCAAAGTGGAGCATTTTGAAAACGTTTCGTTTGTAGTGTGGACATCTGGAAACGAAAGCTTTTGAAAACGGTGACGAAAAAAGCATCATATTCTAAAGAACTGGTTCATGCTTAGCGCGCGTGTATCGAGTTTTGGATGCACGCGGGAAGTTTCGAGGGCACGAAAGAAGCGTAAGAGCTGCTCGAGGCGATAGTCGAGAGCAACTCTGGCCTCTTGAGTGCTCTACAAACTTCCCAAGTGAACCCATAACTCGATATACGCACAGCTAAAAGCATAAACCAATTCTTGTATAACATGGCGACAAAAACTTGGGCGCTAAAATATGCTTTATCTGTGATTGACTACAAGGTTCTCACAACACACGGTGAAGGAAAACAAAGGTTATTAGGATGTTAACACGCCACAATCAGTTGAGCAACAGTTGAACAAAACGGCTTATTGTCATAGAAAAATTCGCTTTTCCGAATTAATTATAATAAAATACAGGCAAACAAAGTCAAAAATACTCAATGAAGATGTAGACAAAGAAAGTCAAAATACTCAAGTTTAAGTAAACATCTTAGCTTGGCAAAAGTCAAAGGCTCGAAGTAGGGTTTGGATTGTTCAGAATAATCTTGACATTTCCGAAACTTAAACAAAGGGAACTTGCACCAAACTCGACGAAAACTGTACACGTCATGTTTTATACGCACGGCCGCACGTATATAGAGATTTCGTTCATGATGGCTCAATAGGAATTAAGTAGGACAAGCGCGCTCTGTTACAATGCAACATTTTAGAAAACAGCCCTGTGAAAATATACGCGCTGATTGGTTAATAATCGTGTTTCTATTAAGCAATTAGATTATGAGTTCGAGAATATACAAATTAAAGCTTATAGAGCTGGTGGCTATCACCCTGTCCCGAGTTTTTAAATACAGTCCAACCTCCACCAACGACCACCTCCTTACAACGGCCACCTCTCTACAGCGGCCATTTTGTTTCGTCCCGGCGGACGGCCCATAAATTTACTCTTCACCTCTCTACAACGGTCACCTCTTCATAACGGCAACGGCCACTAATTGCCAAAATAACCTCTCCACAACGGCCAGTTAATCAACGACTGACGAATGGTGTATACAAAAACCCATTTTATATTGTAAGTCGTCAGGAACCTTGATCCGTACCGCGTATCGTTGGTCTCTGTTTCTGTTTGGTTTTTGTTTTTTTGACATATTTTGACTGTTTTAGGTATTTCGATGCTAATATAAGCATTGTGTTTAATATACAAATGTTGTAGCCCCCGTCAAAACAGGTACCATCACACCCCTACCACCCCATAACGGCCCCTTACCCCAAGGTAGCCGTTGTAGAGAGGTTTGACTGTTACATGGATTGTCTAATTTTTCACGACCTCTTCGAAACATTTTTATCCGAGAACGATTTTTGTACGATCACTCCTTATTCGAAAATGTTCTGTAAATTTTCGCTAGAATTAAATATGGCAAAACACGGACACGTTTTTATAACGCTTCGGGTCCGGAAACCGTTTTTTAGAGGTCGTGAAAAATTTGGCGTTTTGAAATGGCACGAAGTTCACAAGTTTTCTCGAGCTTCGGAGGTTCAGAATTTTGCTTTAAAATATAGGGATATATATAAGTGCGTTCTCTCTGATCGGCTCAAAAAGCTTTGCTTCACCTGAACATAAAACATAAACTGAAAGGCATGTTTCATGTCAAAGTCGAACAGTGTGGTCGCGTATGGACTAAGTAGTCATGTTAGAACCCACGCAAAGATAAACAAGATGATACTATGGATGTATCGAGCAAAACATAAGCACGAAAGAGTCTTCACGTCAAATCGGTAATATTCGAGAAAAAAGAACTAAGGACTTTCCTTGTTAGATCAAGGGGAAAAAAACCGGTCACGGAAAGTGGAACGCCCAAATCTCAAATGGGATGTCACAATGATATCCACTTGACCACTAAACCAGTGAAATCTTAGCGTGGCAATACGCTGTAGAAGGAAAGTCGTGTTTTTAGGATTTAAGAGAAACCCAAGTACACGCAGTTATGCGTCTACTTTAATTTACAGAAAACAGGGAAAAGTCATTTTTAAACTTTGTTACTGTCTACTTAATTGGAAAAAGGGATAAGAATCTTAAAAGGTTTTGTGAGTGATCAGCCCCACGAAAAACTTCAATCAAGACAAGCGCAATTGAGTGCAACCAAAACTATTTATTTGCGATCAACAATCTAACAATGTAATCAGCCTTCACTGGTCATGTTCTGTCTTATAAACGTCACATGTTTGACTTGCTAACTTCACAGTAAAACTCTGGAAAAAAGACAAATACATTTTCTTGTAATTGAGCTATAAAGAAAACTCTTTTCATCTGTTCTGTTCTGTTCTGTCTTATATGACCAAAAAAAGAACATTAACCTGACTGGCTTCATAGAGCCTCAAAGAAACTGTGAAATCACGAAAATTTTAGATCACTGCGCTAAACAAACACTCTGTAGTATTTGCCAATCTAAACGTAACAGGAACTATATAAACTCATATATACTAGGCTGACTTGGACAACGCTTACTCTTACTGGGGATTGAAATCGCGAAAATTTTAAATTACTGCACTTAACAAACAGTCTGTAGTATTTGCCGATCTAAACGCAACAGGAACCAAATAAAACTATATATGCAAGGCTGACTTGGACAACGCTTACCCTTACTGGGGGATTGAAAACACGAAAATTTTAAATTACTGCACTTAACACTCTGTTATATTTGCCACTCTAAATGCAACAGGAACCAAATAAAACTATATATACAAGGCTGACTTGGACAACGCTTACTCTTACTGGGGGATTGCTACCCATTTCTTAGTCTTAAAAGTTAGTCCTTGACCAACACAATCAAAACAATATAGCGACTCCAAATTCCCCGAAACGATTCCCTAATAAATCGAACATTAAACAAATACGTCTTTGACCCAAACACCACAATGGATGCGATTGGTTTTCAGAAAGCAAGCACCATCTAAAAGAGTGTATGTTGGTCAAGGGTTCACTAGCTATGTTATTTGCTGTACAAATTGCCTCTTAAACTCCTAAACACGACATACTGTTTTGGAAATACTTTGCCCGACTCAAGGACAACGTTTTCTCCCATTATCCAAATCGTTTTTCAGCGTAAAATGTATAGTACATTGTATCTCGAAGGTCAAATGCAACAGAATTGTCCCTTTTTTTGTCTGCCTAAGACAACTGTCCTTGAGGAATTTATAGCCTTGAAGACAGCTGATGATATTTTGACGTGGACGCACGTATACCGGAAAATCTTACTGAGACTTCCAATAACTGCAGTGAGTTTTACCTTATATCTGTCGTCTTCATGTTTTATGCTGAACAGAACAACCACTGAGCATCCTAGCAATACTTCAATCTTTCTATGATCTAGGGACATTTCCATATTCTGAAAGGCTGACAATTTTGTTGCACTTAAACTTAAAAGATTGCGAGGCCGTCTATTGTTATTAAATAAACGTTATCAAAGAGCTGGATCTAAGTGAGGCGTTTCAGTATCGTGAGGCGTTTCAGTGTCGATGTCCGAGCGTGTTACTTTTTTATCATAGACCACAGTCGTTTCTTTGGTGTTCGAAGCTCGTAAGTTCCGTCGAGTCGATGGAAAACGACATCTACGGGGTAGATCAGAGAGCTTGCCTTTTCCTCCCACACGTCGGTCCCTGCTTGGAATTCGAAGTAGGTTGGGCGCGTTTCGACTTCTTTAAACCAAGCTAGTCGAGCGGACCTCCCGTCCGCTGTGTATTTAAGAACCTTGGCTAAGAACACGGTGGGATTTTCCTGAGTTGCGTCGCAAGACACGAGAGCGCACATTTCTCCCGGGGAGGGCAAATCCTCTGTTTCCTGATCACTGTCATCTTTTGGGGAACATGGAGCTGGAGCTTCGTCCAGGATAAAATTGACAGCGGACCTATTCAGGTAGCTTAATGCTTGTGATCTGCGTTCAGACTCAGTGCGTCGATCGTAAATATTTATCTGCGTTCTCAAACTGTGCTTGCAAACACGTGCTAGGGACTCGGCTAGCCTTACATCAGAACTTTCTGGAGAAGAACGGAAGTGTTCCACGAGGGCGTGCCTCATTTCGTTGATGGCGCAAGGAAAACCAAGGTGTTCTTGAAAAATGAGCGACAGGTAGTGTGAAAAGGAACTAGACGTCTTGAATTGAGTGCCGCGCTTGTTGACAAAGAAGTAGTCATGCTTGTCTTCAGACAGGAGACGCGGTCTCGAGATGCCCTTGTACTCTTTGAGATGGAAGATGACAAACTGATACTCGGCAGTGTCAAATCGAACAACATTAAGACCGTATTTTGGCGCGGTTTTATAACCATGCTCTATTAGCCAGACAGGTCCCTCGCTCGAAAAGATTATTGCATTGTCTCCCTCTGGAAAACTCTGGGCGAATTTGTGAATTTCTTGCTCTGCTGGTTCTTTTGTTGACAGACGTAGGGTCCTCAGTTCTTTGGCTCGGCCAGGGTTCACAGCGAAAAGAAGGAGCATCGTGAAATTCATGTGTAACCTTGCTCTAACCACTCCAGAGGCCTCCTCGTACCTACAGTGGAGGTTTCGAACGACTTCCTGAAACTGCGGCCAAAGTAGTTTCACAGATGGCGCGCTCTTTGTAAGACGCTGTGCCTTTTCCAGTTGATTCCGCACTGAGCGAAGATCAGAGATGCTTTCCACGTGCTCGTAGTTTCTTCGACTCTGGTCTGCATGGATAAACTTTGCCGTTATTATCAGACTGTGAAGATACCGAGAAGCCGTAGAGTTCTGAACACGTCGGTCTTCCTTGAGGTAATTCACGAATCTCTCCACTGAGGTCAAGTCATCAACGAGAGACAAGGCGGGTTTCAGTTTTAAGTTGGTCTCGCAGTGAGCCAAGAATGTTACTAGCCTCTCCACGTGTTTCTGCCATGTGCTTTCTGCCATTCTCGGCGACCGCCTTCTGTGATTGAACTCGGCAAGATAAAACGCTTTCATCTCGCGAACCGAAGCTATGACATCTTGGAATGCAGAAATATTGAGTTTTCGTTTCTTTAACATCAGAGTGATTTCACTATCATCTTGCTGAAGGCAGTCTTCGCCATTAGATTCGTCAGAACTGTCCAAGTTAGATGAGTCTTCCTCCATTGATTGGAAGTCAGCGTTGTTGCATTCATCTTCGCTTGAGCTTTCCTCCCGGGGCGTGGCCTCGTTAATCGAGGAGCTCTTGGTGGCGGTCTCACCAGTTTGCAAGATATGGTCAATGGAGAAATTGGAAGTTGTTGCTACTGGACTTCTTTGATTAATGCCACTGTCGTAAGATAGAGCTGATGATTTGGAACTAGTCTCTCGACTGAAACGCCTCTCGACTTTGGAGAAAGCACTATAGCCGGCGCCAATGCGCTTTGTACTTAGCTGCCTTTCATTTTGCATGCGCGATTCGTGATAAGCTTGGAGAATGTTCACGTCTCGTTTAGATATAAGTGAAATTACCCTAAAATTAGCTAACTGAGGCCTTGCTCTTTTAACATTGTCCTGAATGTCCCCAGAGCAGTGGACAAGAGTCAATCCTAAGCTTCGCATGCGGGATTTAATCGTTTTTCTTGGAACGCCAGTAAACATTTTGTCGCATACTTCGATGAAAGCGTGATATGTCCGTCCTTGGTCATCAGAAACTGGGAAAAGGGAGTCGTTATATTCTTCATCACCACCAGTAAGAGAGGAACTTTTGTCTATCTAATAATAACCAAGAAAAACAAATTAACAATAGCACTTTACAGTAAGAGTTGTTCTAATGCTTAGGCTCAAGAGTAAAGAACATCCTATTTCTCTTCACATCACCTTGTCAAGCAGGTGAAAAATAATCTACAACTAGTAACACGGATGTAGACAGATTTATATATTGAACACTGGTGCACGAATGTGTACCAGGGTTATCATTTTAGAACAAATTATTTCAGTGATCCCTGTCTCTTGCACGAGAGGTTCTTTAGGAGTATGTCAAGCCCATTCAGTCAACAAGCTCAGTTTTAAGCTAAGTTTTCCAGATTTTCTGTCTGATGGCAACCGGATCAAAGTGGTCGCTTAGTAAAATGTACCCACATTCTTTACAAAGGAACATTTGAAGTACTATTTTCCATGGTTCTTGGCGTTTAGCAAATGGTGCCTTTAAATTCTATTGCTAAGAATAGAAAGCGCTTCGTCTCCGGAGATCGTCGTATCTCAAGTAGCAGCTCCCAGCTTTTACAACTCTTGTGACGAGAGATGAAATTGACACAGACTTTGATAGCCATTACCGAAGCCTTAATCAGACCCACTAGCGAAAGCTTAGCTCAATCCTTTTCCTTTCGACGTCGTCTTATTTCGAAACAGTGTAAGCGCACAACTCACCGAATCTTCCAGTACTGGGTTTGATGTCCAGCTTGAGTTTTGTAGCTCTTCGCGTCTAATCCGCACTTCACTCTGAAAGAAAAACATATAATCAAAAACTATATCTCATCATTCATCACCAAAACCAGAATTCTCCGACACTAGTGAAAATACTTCACTCAATCATTTCTCCGCCAAAGTTTCAAAAACTAATAACCTAATAAATAGCGCAATTTCTACGTGCAAGACCTCACACTTGGCTTCTATGTTTTCCGAAAATGATCAACCGCAATTGATTTCTGGGCTCAGTAAAGTTAATGTCCTTACTCCATGTAATCAGTGATGTACCCATTTTTCTACCAAACGCAAATTCAAAATCTGAAATGGACTGTTTTAAACGAGAATCAAGCAGTGGTTCTCACTCAACTCACCGGATCTCCAAGCTCCGTTCTCGTTGAACTACTGGAGGTTTGTTTTCGTCCGATGCCCGCTTTTCTCTGAAGAACAAAAGAAAAGAAATGATTAATGTTAAAGGATGTGAATTAGGCGCTACTACGCACCTTGCAAATCTGTTCTTTCTCGTTATTGATCTTTTCTTTCAGAAAATTCTCTTTCAATCTTATTTTATTGACTGTGATGATTTCGGTTTCCTAGGTTGACGAAAAAATCTCCCTCAGTGACTTCTTTTGGAACAAATGATGCAATAATCACACAGGAAGTAATTAACTTTCAATTAGTAACTGGAGCCGCCAAGTACTAATCGACTTACACCTTGAACGTTCAAGCATTTAAGTGCTCAAACGTTCAAACGCCTAAGCATTTCGATGGACTGACTGAAAAGAGATTTGCCTCTATTTTCCGAAAAGGATTTACTGCAACTGATTCCTCGGCTAAGTAAAGTTAACGGCCGAGCTCCCTCTTATCAGCGATGCTCGCATTTTTCTGCTCAACGGAATTTGAAATCCGACATTTTTGGGCTGTTTCAAATGAAAATAGGTGCACGAATGGGAACCAGGGTTACCATTTCACAGCAAATTATTTCAGTGATCCCTGTCTCTAGCACGAGAGGTTCTTTAGGAGCATGTCAAGCCCATTCAGTCAACAAGCTCAGTTTTAAGCTAAGTTTTCCAGATTTTCTGTCTGATGGCAACCGGACCAAAGTGCTCGCTCAGTAAAATGTTCCCACATTCCTTACAAAGGAACATTTGAAGTGCTATTTTCCATGGTTCTTGGCGTTTAGCAAATGGTGCCTTTAAATTCTATTGCTAAGAATAGAAAGCGCTTCGTCTCCGGAGATCGTCGTATCTTAAGTAGCAGCTCCCAGCTTTTACAACTCTTGTGACGAGAGATGAAATTGAAACAGACTTTGATAGCCATTACCGAAGCCTTAATCAGACCCACTAGCGAAAGCTTAGCTCAATCCTTTTCCTTTCGACGTCGTCTTATTTCGAAACAGTGTGAACACACAACTCACCGAATCTTCCAATACTGAGTTTGATGTCCAGCTTGAGTTTTGTAGCTCTTCGCGTCTAATCCGCACTTCACTCTGAAAGAAAAACATATAATCAAAAACTGTATCTCACCATTCATCACCAAAACCAGAATTCTCCGACACTAGTGAAAATACTTCACTCAATCATTTCTCCGCCAAAGTTTCAAAAACTAATAACCTAATAAACAGCGCAATTTCTATGTTCAAGACCTCACACTTGGCTTCTATGTTTCCCGAAAATGATCAACCGCAATTGATTTCTCGGCTCAGTTAAGTTAATATCCTTACTCCATGTAATCAGTGATGTACTCATTTTTCTACCAAACGCAAATTCAAAATCTGAAATGGACTGTTTTAAACGAGAATCAAGCAGTGGTTCTCACTCAACTCACCGGATCTCCAAGCTCCGTTCTCGTTGAACTACTGGAGGTTTGTTTTCGTCCGATGCCCGCTTTTCTCTGAAGAACAAAAGAAAAGAAATGATTAATGTTAAAGGATGTGAACAGGCGCTACTACGCACCTTGCAAATCTGTTCTTTCTCGTTATTGATCTTTTCTTTCAGAAAATTCTCTTTCAATCTTATTTTATTGACTGTGATGATTTCGGTTTCCTAGGTTGACGAAAAAATCTCCCTCAGTGACTTTTTTTGGAACAAATGATATAATAATCACACAGGAAGTAATTAACTTTCAATTAGTAACTGGAGCCGCCAAGTACTAGTCGACTTACACCTTGAACGTTCAAGCATTTAAGTGCTCAAACGTTCAAACGCCTAAGCATTTCGATGGACTGACTGAAAAGAGATTTGCCTCTATTTACCGAAAAGGATTTACTGAAACTGATTTCTTGGCTAAGTAAAGTTAACGGCCGAGCTCCCTCTTATCAGCGATGCTCGCATTTTTCTGCTCAACGGAATTTGAAATCCGACATTTTTGGGCTGTTTCAAATGAAAAAAGGTGCACGAATGTGAACCAGGGTTACCATTTCACAGCAAATTATTTCAGTGATCCCTGTTTCTTGCACGAGAGGTTCTTTAGGAGCATGTCAAGCCCATTCAGTCAACAAGCTCAGTTTTAAGCTAAGTTTTCCAGATTTTCTGTCTGATGGCAACCGGACCAAAGTGCTCGCTCAGTAAAATGTTCCCACATTCCTTACAAAGGAACATTTGAAGTACTATTTTCCATGGTTCTTGGCGTTTAGCAAATGGTGCCTTTAAATTCTATTGCTAAGAATAGAAAGCGCTTCGTCTCCGGAGATCGTCGTATCTTAAGTAGCAGCTCCCAGCTTTTACAACTCTTGTGACGAGAGATGAAATTGAAACAGACTTTGATAGCCATTACCGAAGCCTTAATCAGACCCACTAGCGAAAGCTTAGCTCAATCCTTTTCCTTTCGACGTCGTCTTATTTCGAAACAGTGTGAACACACAACTCACCGAATCTTCCAATACTGAGTTTGATGTCCAGCTTGAGTTTTGTAGCTCTTCGCGTCTAATCCGCACTTCACTCTGAAAGAAAAACATATAATCAAAAACTATATCTCACCATTCATCACCAAAACCAGAATTCTCCGACACTAGTGAAAATACTTCACTCAATCATTTCTCCGCCAAAGTTTCAAAAACTAATAACCTAATAAACAGTGCAATTTCTATGTTCAAGACCTCACACTTGGCTTCTATGTTTTCCGAAAATGATCAACCGCAATTGATTTCTCGGCTCAGTTAAGTTAATGTCCTTACTCCATGTAATCAGTGATGTACCCATTTTTCTACCAAACGCAAATTCAAAATCTGAAATGGACTGTTTTAAACGAGAATCAAGCAGTGGTTCTCACTCAACTCACCGGATCTCCAAGCTCCGTTCTCGTTGAACTACTGGAGGTTTGTTTTCGTCCGATGCCCGCTTTTCTCTGAAGAAAAAAGAAAAGAAGTGATTAATGTTAAAGGATGTGAATCACGCGCTATAAATACGCGCCTTGCAAATCTGTTCTTTCTTGTTATTGATCTTCTCTTTTAGAAAATCCTGTTTTAATCTTACTTTATTGACTGTGATGATTTCGGTTTCCTAGGTTCAAGAGAAAATCTCCCTCAGTGACTTGTTTTGGAATAAATGGTGCAATAATCACACAGGAAGTGATTAGCTTTTAATTAGTTACTGGAGCCGCCAATTACTAATCGACTTACATCTTGAACGTTTAAGCATCTAAGTTCAGTTTTAAGCTAAGTTTTCCAGATTTTCTGTCTGATGGCAACCGGACCAAAGTGGTCGCTTAGTAAAATGTACCCAAATTCCTTATAAAGGACCATTTGAAGTAATATTTTTCATGGTTGTTGGCGATTTACAAATTGTCCCTTTATATTCTGTTGCTAAGAATAGGAAGTGCTTAGTCTCCGGGGATTGCCATGCGTTAATGAATTTGATGGTAGCAGCTCCCAGCTTTTGTCGTCTTATTTCGTAACAATGTGGACACACTCAC
Source organism: Orbicella franksi (assembly GCF_964199315.1). Lineage (NCBI taxonomy): Eukaryota > Metazoa > Cnidaria > Anthozoa > Scleractinia > Merulinidae > Orbicella > Orbicella franksi. The sequence goes on from NW_027670727.1 coordinate 30,483, forward strand.
CGAATCTTCCAGTAACGGGTTGGACGTCCAGCTTGAGTTTCGTAACTCTTCGCGTCTAACCCGCACTTTGCTCTGAAAGAAAAAGAAATAATGAAAAAAATCATCATTCATGACATTCATCACCAAAACCAGAATTCTCTGACACTAGTGAAAATACGTCACTCAAATAATTCTTTGCCAATGTTTCAAAAAATAACAGCCTAATAAACAGTGAACTTTCTACGCTAAGACCTCACACTTGGCCTCCATGTTTTTGGAAAGTGATCTACCGTAATTGATTCCGCGGCGAAGCAAGAGTGCGCCCTGACTCCATTCAACAAATGTTTGCATTTTTCTGCCAAACGTAAATTAAAAATCTGACTTTCTTGAATATTTTCATGGAGAATCAAGCGGTGGTTTTCACTCAACTCACCGGACCTTCCAGCTCTGACGTCTCTGTACCACTACACGTAGGTTCTCGTCGGATCCGCGCTTTTTTCTGAGAAAAATAAATACAAATAAATAAATTATGCTGTGAATCACGGGCTTAAAGTGCAATTCTCACATTCTAGGGTATATCCCTCGCACAACACATTTCCACGTCAAACTGAACTGACACTTTGAACATTTGTTCTTTCTCTCGCTCAAATAAGATCGAAGACGAACTAGTCTCACTTAAAGCAATGTTGAAAGAAACCAAACTGCATAGATAGATAGCTTTTTAAATTTGACATTGACTTACCGCACCTTGACATTTCTCTTGTCTGCCAGAGCATCATGGTAACCAACCCCAATTGAACTAATGGCTGGCGTTTGGAACAAACCCTGTGCGTGTTTTAGACAAACATAAAAGAAGAAAGCATTAAGTCTCGTTTGATAGCAGCCAGATGTAAAAGATAAATGGTTTTCTATAATTATCAAGTACACTAAGAGGTCTTTAGAAATCTAAAGCGTTGCAATCTCATCGAAGAGACATGCATTGCAAAACTCTCTTACCGGAGGCGAATCGAGGCTCATTTCGTCAGAAGTGTCAGAATATTCCCTGGCTGTAGTCAATGGCTGCAATGAGATAAAGAAAACAGGCAATGTATATTAATGACATGTAGGACTTTCTCATTTTGAAGCTGGCAGGTTTGGTCGAACAATTAAACTACGGTAGCAAACCAAAACGGCCCTCAACGTCTCATCTGCCACACCCCTACCAGTCTGTTGTGGGTCGTTCAGTGACATTAAATGTTGCATAAATAGGCAGCGCCCAGTAGAAACTTCCTAGATCACCTTGATAGCCGTAAAATGCCCACGGGCAGCTTGCAAAATCAGCCGACGCCACATTCATGGTAAACAAACTTAAAAATGTGAAAATCCGGCCTATAAAATCGGTCAGTTATTTGAAACCACAAAGCGAGTACTCCGTTTTTCTTTCTTGTAGACTTCACTCATTGTTAAAAAAAAACAAATTTCAATGCTAATGACCGGCCTGATTAAGCGCTTAATCCATCGAGTGTTTCTCTGTTCAAAAAGCTCTCACCTGGAATACGTGGTCGCGCTCCCGCGACATAATTCCGGGATAAGACAGTGGCGAAAGACGACTCAGTAACAAACTAAGAGAAGCTGCATGATTCCTCTTTCTTTCTGAGTGCAAGCATAACGTAGCTTGCAGAAAAATGATGAAACATGAAACATGAAACATACTACATGCCGCACGACACTCTGTTGGCGCAACAGCTACTAAATGAGAATGCACTCTAAAACCGACTAAATAAGGGTGTTCGGTGTGATCGTAATTGACAGCTTCTAAGACGAAACGCCCACAAAAAGAACATCTGCTTTAAATAAATCGATCTTCAGAAGGGTAAACAACGTTGAAATCTCCTCCAAAGGAAATTACTAAAAGGTGGAACACCACATACACGACTTTCTCTGGTGGTTTGTTTCGTTAAAAAGTAATAAATAAAAACAGAGCAAGAAAGGCAAGCACTGAAGAGCCCTGCCAGTTAATCGTGCCAGTTAATTGCGCGATAACACCCACACAAGGTCGAATTCCGGGCGCCACTAACTAATCTTAAAAAAACATCTGTGTTGTAAATCTTCAAACATGCGCTGCGTAACTCTGTTGTTCTTTAAAAGACAGCAGAGATCCTATAGACAAACTTGACAGCTTCCAGATAGTCTGCTGGCAGCTGGTTTTCTCTCTTAGGGTCACTTAGACGAGCGCTTGGTCATCGCGGACGCAAAAAGGCAGTATGAAGGCGAGACGAGAAAACACCGTCTGCGGACTCTTTTTAACTTTTCAAACCCTCCGTCAGCCCAACAATGGAGTACCTGATTAGTCAATATGTGCCCTATGACAGATAGCTGACAGGAGGGAAAATAAAGCGTCATAAGTTTCGCGCGAAGCATAACAAAGAGTCTCGAGCGAGCATGCGATAGCGTATCATCCTGTTTGAGTTGACTAGCTTACACGACTCCAACAGTTCGTGACATTTGTACATTTGCCGTTGTCTTCGGTAACTCGACCTTTTTTGTCTCTTCACTCCTATTCATGAAGGGGACTTCATGTCGTATAAAGACCGTGCTATGGCAAAATTTTGAGAGGTCATAGGTCTGCTTGATTTCCGCTGTTATCTGCATGTCGAGTTTGCACCTCTATAATTGCCATGTGTTTATGCATTTTTGAGGCTCATTTCTATTGTAAGACATGTTTTTAAGTCTCCAAGTATTCGCTTTCGAAGGAAAAAATATGAGATTTACCGTGAAAATGTTGCTTACGTGCATTCTATATTGTGACGCTGGGCCCGGCTGTGATTAGAACTGTTTGCAAGTACAGTAGGTAGATTCTTACCACGGAAAATTTGTCCTCGTACGTTTTTCTTAGGAGACGCCGTAGCCTTACTTCAAGTAAGCTATACGTTCCTCTGGAGACATTCGTATATTTCTTGGACCTATACCTGATCGAGCTCATGTTTCTCGAGCCTGATGTATAGGTTTAGTCCTCCTTTTGTTCGTTCTGACACGACATGATTCAAATGTAGTTGTTTACGGGCAACTCTTGATTGTTTTTGCCTTTGGCTTAAATAAACCTCACATCAATTTGATGACTAATAAAATATATATATATAAAAAAAAACATTGTAATCATGTTTAAAGTAGGACAGTGTTTAACTAAACAAGTAATCAACACTTTTTACTATTCCCTTGTTTACCACGTAAATTTACCTTGCTAACCACGTAAATCATCGAGACTTGTGTGTACCCATATGTACTCATATGTACTCGTGAGGTGTTTTAGACTCGGCTTTTCTATTTTTTTTTTACCTCTATTAGGTGGCAAACACCTCGTGCGCGACTACTATCCATTTCCCCGAGGGTGGCCGTTTAATAGGGGTTGAAGTGTACATGAAAGATTTTAAAGACATTTCTTGTCACATAGATAGATATCCAAAGGAAACATTTTGATAGGAAGAGTGAGAGTTTGTAAGTGAGTGTAAAGAACAGAACAGAACAGAGATAACTCTTTTTCATCCGCAGTACAGTGAACGAATTGTCAAACTAATTCCTGCTTACCGACAAAGAGTGAAATGGAATGATATAACTCTTGCAAACAGATTTCAGATCGCAAGTAATTCATATCTTGTTCTGTCCGTATCAAATCACTCAGAACTCAATACATACATACTCAATTTTTTGGCAGACACACTACTGTCTTTATTGCCTGGAACTTATTAAGCGAGACTAAACATCCCATGGAACATCAGATGACTTATCACAACTATCGAGCAACTTATAAGCTACATAAAACTGATTACCTTAAGTTTTACTCCGTCGTCTGACGAATTTGTTGAGAAGAGGCAACTTGATCTGAAACGTACGATGAATTTCACGAAGTATAACAAACATTTTCCATAGTCATTTTATAAGAGCAACAGACCACACTTTTAATGGGTTTATAGGCGGTAATAACCCACTTAAAAACTTTCCTCATGTTCTCCCAAATAATAATAATAATCGAATATTTCCTCAGGATAACCCTTCAGTATAAAGTACTGTTATCAACGGGGTCCTGCTAAGAATTAAAAACTAATAAACAAGAATTATTAAGATATATAAAATAAGATACATATTAAAAACCGTTAAAAATACAATAGAAATTACAAGTAATAATCGTCTAAGGCTTTCCTAAATAAAACTCTAGAATTAATGTTTCTTAAACTTAAAGGCAATAAATTAAAAATCGAGGCACCTAAAAAATAAAAGCTACGGCGTGCAAAATCCAGTCTGACTTTTGGCATAAGTGCGTTCGTATTACCCCTGTAAAGCCATAGAGAGGTAGTGTGCTCTACTGCTTAAATAACTCACGGCTAGGTCTTACCACTTACGCACACTAGTACGGAATTTTAAAATGTACTTACCACGGTTCCAAGCCGGTTAAACGTTAGCTCAGTCACTTTTCATCTAAAATAAGCCCCTGTTTTACCGTTCGGCTGAGCGGAACAGTCAAGGCCACAACGCCAAATGAAGAATCCATTGGAGGGTAAGTCTAGTGCCAGCAGCCGCAGTAATTTCAGCTCCAATAGCATATACAATGGTATAGACTCACAAATGATGGACATAGCATGTGGGGTTCCACAGGCGTCTGTTCTTGACCCACCTCTATTTTTGACTTACATAAACGACATAACTGCTTCAAGTTAAGTGTTTTCTTTCACATTATTTGCTGATCACACAAACATATTCTATAACAGTACAAGTTTGAATCAGTTACTCTTAATGACTAATAATGAGCTAGCACAGCTTTCGGTTTTGCTTCAAAGCAAATAAATTATGTTGAAATATTTCTAAAACAATATTATATATTATTCTCAAATAGGAAAAATGTTAAGAATGAAGACCATCAATCTTAAGATAGATGAACGCATCATAAACAGAGCTAGCGAATGCAAGTTTGTAGGTTCAATTAAAGTTGAAAACCTAACATGGAAACCTCACATCAATTTTATAACTAATAAAATATATAAAAAAAACATTGTAATCATGTTTAAAGTAGGACAATGTTTAACTAAAAAAGTAATCAACACTTTATACTACTCCCTTGTTTACCCATATATCCACAATTGTAATATTAGTTGGGCCAACAATTATCGTACAAGATTGTCTAGAATTGTGACACTTCAAAAAGGAGCGGTTAGGAATGTAAGCTTAAAGATTAAGTATGGAGGGAGTCCAGTTAATACCTAGGAATATCTCTTTTTACGTTTAAATTTCATAACAATCAGTTTCCTAAAAATATGACAAATCTTTTCCCAGCTAATTCCCAAATACGTAGTTATAATACACGGCATGCAGATGACCACGTAAACCATCGAGACTTAGACAATACTCATTGGCCTACCAAAGGTCCAAAAATATGGAACAGAATAGATAGCAAAATACGTTAAATCTAATCATTACATTTATCTAAGAAAAAGATGAAAAGTAATATAATTGACAAAACAGCAGTGGCGAATTATCCCTGTAATAAAAATGCATATTAATTTTATTGCTTCTTTGTTTACTTTCACGAGAATTAGGATAACAATAATGGCAGATGAGAAGATTTCAAAATTGGCATAAGCTCTATTTCTCATCATTAAGTCTATTATAATGACGTGAAAACCTAGCTAAGTTGCAGTTGACCTCAATTTTAAAGGGATCTATAACTACAACCAATTTTTTTGCTTTTTTGTAGACTCCATCACTATGTAATTTAGCAGTGACTCTAAAATAAGATAAACAACGCATTAGTGATGGAAGGAATAAAATGAAATGAATTGACAGTGAAAATGAAATGCATGATTGCAAAGCTGACACTTAAAGGAATTGACGGACTACCAAACTCGCTATGTCCAGACATAGTTAGGATTGTTTTTAACCAACAAGCAGAAGGTTTTTATAAGAAGGGAAAGTAGCGTCCAGGGACCGCTTAATCCCTTACTAATTAATATAACTACTGAATAAGCAATAACAAAATAATAAAGTTTGTGCCAATCATTGAACCACAAACTTCTAGGGATAGACAAGAAAATCGGCACACATTCATTAAGGGTATTTATGTAGTAGAAATAACAGTTAAGGTGGCTCAAAACAGTTTCCAGCAATTAGATTATGATGGGTCATTATAACCACTCTTTATCACTTGATGCTATCTCATAACCACCTGAAAGTTTTTAAACATTTAAGTTTTTTGATACCATGATTGTAGCATCAAGTGATAAGGAGTGGTTATAACGACCCATCAAAATCTAAACGCTAAGTTTCCAGCACTCAGATTTTCGTGGGTCCTTAAAACCACTCTTAATCACTTGATGTTACAATCATGGTATCAAACAACTGCCCAACCATTGGTCAACACGTTCTTATCATTGTCGTGACACAATAGACTACCATAGAAACAGTATGACCTACTAAAAACACCCTTAATTACAGCTTTAGGAGCCCTTAATTCAAAAACAGCACGGTGGAATTTTTTTATACTATCAACATTTTAAAAGCATGATAACACGCAATATTTAGCATGCTCATCAAATAATCAAATGATCAAGTGATAAAGAGTGGTTAATCCGGAAACTGGAAACTGTTTTGAGCCACCTTAAAGCCCCTCTTGATTTACATATATGACATAACTGCTTCAAGTTAAGTGTTTTCTTTCACATTATTTGCTGATGACGCAAACATATTCTATAATAGTACAAGTTCAAATCAGTTACTCTCAATGACTACTAATGAGCTAGCACAGCTTTCAGCTTGGTTCAAAGCAAATAAATTATGTTGAAATATTTCTAAAACAATATTATATATTATTCTCAAATAGGAAAAATGTTAAGAATGAAGACCATCAATCTTAAGATAGATGAACGCATCATAAACAGAGCTAGCGAATGCAAGTTTGTAGGTTCAATTAAAGTTGAAAACCTAACATGGAAACCTCACATCAATTTTATAACTAATAAAATATATAAAAAAAACATTGTAATCATGTTTAAAGTAGGACAATGTTTAACTAAAAAAGTAATCAACACTTTATACTACTCCCTTGTTTACCCATATATCCACAATTGTAATATTAGTTGGGCCAACAATTATCGTACAAGATTGTCTAGAATTGTGACACTTCAAAAAGGAGCGGTTAGGAATGTAAGCTTAAAGATTAAGTATGGAGGGAGTCCAGTTAATACCTAGGAATATCTCTTTTTACGTTTAAATTTCATAACAATCAGTTTCCTAAAAATATGACAAATCTTTTCCCAGCTAATTCCCAAATACGTAGTTATAATACACGGCATGCAGATGACCACGTAAACCATCGAGACTTAGACAATACTCATTGGCCTACCAAAGGTCCAAAAATATGGAACAGAATAGATAGCAAAATACGTTAAATCTAATCATTACATTCATCTAAGAAAAAGATGAAAAGTAATGTAATTGACAAAACAGCAGTGGCGAATTATCCCTGTAATAAAAATGCATATTAATTTTATTGCTTCTTTGTTTACTTTCACGAGAATTAGAATAACAATAATGGCAGATGAAAAGATTTCAAAATTGGCATAAGCTCTATTTCTCATCATTAAGTCTATTATAATGGCATGATAACCTAGCTAAGTTGCAGTTGACCTCAATTTTAAAGGGATCTATAACTACAACCAATTTTTTTGCTTTTTTGTAGACTCCATCACTATGTAATTTAGCAGTGACTCTAAAATAAGATAAACAACGCATTAGTGATGGAAGGAATAAAATGAAATGAATTGACAGTGAAAATGAAATGCATGATTGCAAAGCTGACACTTAAAGGAATTGACGGACTACCAAACTCGCTATGTCCAGACATAGTTAGGATTGTTTTTAACCAACAAGCAGAAGGTTTTTATAAGAAGGGAAAGTAGCGTCCAGGGACCGCTTAATCCCTTACTAATTAATATAACTACTGAAAAAGCAATAACAAAATAATAAAGTTCGTGCCAATCATTCAACCACAAACTTCTAGGGATAGACAAGAAAATCGGCACACATTCATTAATGATATTTATGTAGTAGAAATAAAAGTTAAGGTGGCTCAAAACAGTTTCCAGCAATTAGATTATGATGGGTCATTATAACCACTCTTTATCACTTGATGCTATCTCATAACCACCTGAAAGTTTTTAAACATTTAAGTTTTTTGATACCATGATTGTAGCATCAAGTGATAAGGAGTGGTTATAACGACCCATCAAAATCTAAACGCTAAGTTTCCAGCACTCAGATTTTCGTGGGTCCTTAAAACCACTCTTAATCACTTGATGTTACAATCATGGTATCAAACAACTGCCCAACCATTGGTCAACACGTTCTTATCATTGTCGTGACACAATAGACTACCATAGAAACAGTTTCACCTGCTAAAAACACCGCTAATTACAACTTTAGGAGCCCTTAATTCAAAAACAGCAGGATAAAATTTTTTCATACTATCAATATTTCAAAAGCATGATAAGACGCAATATTTAGCATGCTCATCAAATAATCAAATGATCAGGTGATAAAGAGTGGTTAATCCGGAAACTGGAAACTGTTTTGAGCCACCTTTAAGCCCCTCTTGGTCCGCGCCTGTGTATTGGTTATTTCACAGATACCCCAAACTACCCAGCAGTAATCCACCTCTTAGACAACCTCCAGGATCATCAGGGGCATTCCCCTATCCGCCACCTAGGGGACGCGCCGTATAGGCCAGAGGGAGGCCCACGGTATAAAATTACCTACCTGACCACATCAAAATCTCAAAAAAACTTTAATTAAATATGATAAAGAAAGAGCGCAATACCTCTGAAACTCTAAGCAGTTCACACGGGCCTCTGTCGGTATGAAATCAATCAGAGCTTGGAGAAAATAGCTCCACTTTAACTAAGTTAATTGAAGGCGGTTTTACCCGACAAAAACGAAACTAATCATCAAAAGAAAACTGAGAGAGCAAAGGCTTTTTATGTAATGTAGTAGGCCGAGTAGCTACTCAACTCTACGCACCTCAGAGAAAAATCCAGCCACCGACACTGCGTCCCGATGGTGGCGAATTGACGTCCGGCCAGCAGATGATATATGCCTCGATCTAGACACCGGCACAGGAGAGAGAACCGACATGAATGACATCAGACCATCATGATAAAAGGGGTCAATTAACTTCGTTCGCCATTGACCGAGAAAATTGAACTTGAGGTGATACATGTCTCAGTTAAAAGCGACGTTTCGCGTTAGTTGAAAACACAATAAGATAGATAGATAGAAACTTTATTAAGAATGCCATCAGCCGACTAGCTGGGGGAAAACTCCCCTACTAATACGGGGACATAACAAAAACTGAAAAAAACAACCTAAAATGTGCTGTGAGTAGAATTCATTCTTAGTAAATCATCTTTGCGCGCTCATTGCTCGAACAGAGACAGCCGGCAATACCTCTGAAACTCTAAGCAGTTCACACGGGCCTCTGTCGGTATGAAATCAATCAGAGCTTGGAGAAAATAGCTCCACTTTAACTAAGTTAATTGAAGGCGGTTTTACCCGACAAAAACGAAACTAATCATCAAAAGAAAACTGAGAGAGCAAAGGCTTTTTATGTAATGTAGTAGGCCGAGTAGCTACTCAACTCTACGCACCTCAGAGAAAAATCCAGCCACCGACACTGCGTCCCGATGGTGGCGAATTGACGTCCGGCCAGCAGATGATATATGCCTCGATCTAGACACCGGCACAGGAGAGAGAACCGACATGAATGACATCAGACCATCATGATAAAAGGGGTCAATTAACTTCGTTCGCCATTGACCGAGAAAATTGAACTTGAGGTGATACATGTCTCAGTTAAAAGCGACGTTTCGCGTTAGTTGAAAACACAATAAGATAGATAGATAGAAACTTTATTAAGAATGCCATCAGCCGACTAGCTGGGGGAAAACTCCCCTACTAATACGGGGACATAACAAAAACTGAAAAAAACAACCTAAAATGTGCTGTGAGTAGAATTCATTCTTAGTAAATCATCTTTGCGCGCTCATTGCTCGAACAGAGACAGCCGGCAATACCTCTGAAACTCTAAGCAGTTCACACGGGCCTCTGTCGGTATGAAATCAATCAGAGCTTGGAGAAAATAGCTCCACTTTAACTAAGTTAATTGAAGGCGGTTTTACCCGACAAAAACGAAACTAATCATCAAAAGAAAACTGAGAGAGCAAAGGCTTTTTATGTAATGTAGTAGGCCGAGTAGCTACTCAACTCTACGCACCTCAGAGAAAAATCCAGCCACCGACACTGCGTCCCGATGGTGGCGAATTGACGTCCGGCCAGCAGATGATATATGCCTCGATCTAGACACCGGCACAGGAGAGAGAACCGACATGAATGACATCAGACCATCATGATAAAAGGGGTCAATTAACTTCGTTCGCCATTGACCGAGAAAATTGAACTTGAGGTGATACATGTCTCAGTTAAAAGCGACGTTTCGCGTTAGTTGAAAACACAATAAGATAGATAGATAGAAACTTTATTAAGAATGCCATCAGCCGACTAGCTGGGGGAAAACTCCCCTACTAATACGGGGACATAACAAAAACTGAAAAAAACAACCTAAAATGTGCTGTGAGTAGAATTCATTCTTAGTAAATCATCTTTGCGCGCTCATTGCTCGAACAGAGACAGCCGGCAATACCTCTGAAACTCTAAGCAGTTCACACGGGCCTCTGTCGGTATGAAATCAATCAGAGCTTGGAGAAAATAGCTCCACTTTAACTAAGTTAATTGAAGGCGGTTTTACCCGACAAAAACGAAACTAATCATCAAAAGAAAACTGAGAGAGCAAAGGCTTTTTATGTAATGTAGTAGGCCGAGTAGCTACTCAACTCTACGCACCTCAGAGAAAAATCCAGCCACCGACACTGCGTCCCGATGGTGGCGAATTGACGTCCGGCCAGCAGATGATATATGCCTCGATCTAGACACCGGCACAGGAGAGAGAACCGACATGAATGACATCAGACCATCATGATAAAAGGGGTCAATTAACTTCGTTCGCCATTGACCGAGAAAATTGAACTTGAGGTGATACATGTCTCAGTTAAAAGCGACGTTTCGCGTTAGTTGAAAACACAATAAGATAGATAGATAGAAACTTTATTAAGAATGCCATCAGCCGACTAGCTGGGGGAAAACTCCCCTACTAATACGGGGACATAACAAAAACTGAAAAAAACAACCTAAAATGTGCTGTGAGTAGAATTCATTCTTAGTAAATCATCTTTGCGCGCTCATTGCTCGAACAGAGACAGCCGGCAATACCTCTGAAACTCTAAGCAGTTCACACGGGCCTCTGTCGGTATGAAATCAATCAGAGCTTGGAGAAAATAGCTCCACTTTAACTAAGTTAATTGAAGGCGGTTTTACCCGACAAAAACGAAACTAATCATCAAAAGAAAACTGAGAGAGCAAAGGCTTTTTATGTAATGTAGTAGGCCGAGTAGCTACTCAACTCTACGCACCTCAGAGAAAAATCCAGCCACCGACACTGCGTCCCGATGGTGGCGAATTGACGTCCGGCCAGCAGATGATATATGCCTCGATCTAGACACCGGCACAGGAGAGAGAACCGACATGAATGACATCAGACCATCATGATAAAAGGGGTCAATTAACTTCGTTCGCCATTGACCGAGAAAATTGAACTTGAGGTGATACATGTCTCAGTTAAAAGCGACGTTTCGCGTTAGTTGAAAACACAATAAGATAGATAGATAGAAACTTTATTAAGAATGCCATCAGCCGACTAGCTGGGGGAAAACTCCCCTACTAATACGGGGACATAACAAAAACTGAAAAAAACAACCTAAAATGTGCTGTGAGTAGAATTCATTCTTAGTAAATCATCTTTGCGCGCTCATTGCTCGAACAGAGACAGCCGGCAATACCTCTGAAACTCTAAGCAGTTCACACGGGCCTCTGTCGGTATGAAATCAATCAGAGCTTGGAGAAAATAGCTCCACTTTAACTAAGTTAATTGAAGGCGGTTTTACCCGACAAAAACGAAACTAATCATCAAAAGAAAACTGAGAGAGCAAAGGCTTTTTATGTAATGTAGTAGGCCGAGTAGCTACTCAACTCTACGCACCTCAGAGAAAAATCCAGCCACCGACACTGCGTCCCGATGGTGGCGAATTGACGTCCGGCCAGCAGATGATATATGCCTCGATCTAGACACCGGCACAGGAGAGAGAACCGACATGAATGACATCAGACCATCATGATAAAAGGGGTCAATTAACTTCGTTCGCCATTGACCGAGAAAATTGAACTTGAGGTGATACATGTCTCAGTTAAAAGCGACGTTTCGCGTTAGTTGAAAACACAATAAGATAGATAGATAGAAACTTTATTAAGAATGCCATCAGCCGACTAGCTGGGGGAAAACTCCCCTACTAATACGGGGACATAACAAAAACTGAAAAAAACAACCTAAAATGTGCTGTGAGTAGAATTCATTCTTAGTAAATCATCTTTGCGCGCTCATTGCTCGAACAGAGACAGCCGGCAATACCTCTGAAACTCTAAGCAGTTCACACGGGCCTCTGTCGGTATGAAATCAATCAGAGCTTGGAGAAAATAGCTCCACTTTAACTAAGTTAATTGAAGGCGGTTTTACCCGACAAAAACGAAACTAATCATCAAAAGAAAACTGAGAGAGCAAAGGCTTTTTATGTAATGTAGTAGGCCGAGTAGCTACTCAACTCTACGCACCTCAGAGAAAAATCCAGCCACCGACACTGCGTCCCGATGGTGGCGAATTGACGTCCGGCCAGCAGATGATATATGCCTCGATCTAGACACCGGCACAGGAGAGAGAACCGACATGAATGACATCAGACCATCATGATAAAAGGGGTCAATTAACTTCGTTCGCCATTGACCGAGAAAATTGAACTTGAGGTGATACATGTCTCAGTTAAAAGCGACGTTTCGCGTTAGTTGAAAACACAATAAGATAGATAGATAGAAACTTTATTAAGAATGCCATCAGCCGACTAGCTGGGGGAAAACTCCCCTACTAATACGGGGACATAACAAAAACTGAAAAAAACAACCTAAAATGTGCTGTGAGTAGAATTCATTCTTAGTAAATCATCTTTGCGCGCTCATTGCTCGAACAGAGACAGCCGGCAATACCTCTGAAACTCTAAGCAGTTCACACGGGCCTCTGTCGGTATGAAATCAATCAGAGCTTGGAGAAAATAGCTCCACTTTAACTAAGTTAATTGAAGGCGGTTTTACCCGACAAAAACGAAACTAATCATCAAAAGAAAACTGAGAGAGCAAAGGCTTTTTATGTAATGTAGTAGGCCGAGTAGCTACTCAACTCTACGCACCTCAGAGAAAAATCCAGCCACCGACACTGCGTCCCGATGGTGGCGAATTGACGTCCGGCCAGCAGATGATATATGCCTCGATCTAGACACCGGCACAGGAGAGAGAACCGACATGAATGACATCAGACCATCATGATAAAAGGGGTCAATTAACTTCGTTCGCCATTGACCGAGAAAATTGAACTTGAGGTGATACATGTCTCAGTTAAAAGCGACGTTTCGCGTTAGTTGAAAACACAATAAGATAGATAGATAGAAACTTTATTAAGAATGCCATCAGCCGACTAGCTGGGGGAAAACTCCCCTACTAATACGGGGACATAACAAAAACTGAAAAAAACAACCTAAAATGTGCTGTGAGTAGAATTCATTCTTAGTAAATCATCTTTGCGCGCTCATTGCTCGAACAGAGACAGCCGGCAATACCTCTGAAACTCTAAGCAGTTCACACGGGCCTCTGTCGGTATGAAATCAATCAGAGCTTGGAGAAAATAGCTCCACTTTAACTAAGTTAATTGAAGGCGGTTTTACCCGACAAAAACGAAACTAATCATCAAAAGAAAACTGAGAGAGCAAAGGCTTTTTATGTAATGTAGTAGGCCGAGTAGCTACTCAACTCTACGCACCTCAGAGAAAAATCCAGCCACCGACACTGCGTCCCGATGGTGGCGAATTGACGTCCGGCCAGCAGATGATATATGCCTCGATCTAGACACCGGCACAGGAGAGAGAACCGACATGAATGACATCAGACCATCATGATAAAAGGGGTCAATTAACTTCGTTCGCCATTGACCGAGAAAATTGAACTTGAGGTGATACATGTCTCAGTTAAAAGCGACGTTTCGCGTTAGTTGAAAACACAATAAGATAGATAGATAGAAACTTTATTAAGAATGCCATCAGCCGACTAGCTGGGGGAAAACTCCCCTACTAATACGGGGACATAACAAAAACTGAAAAAAACAACCTAAAATGTGCTGTGAGTAGAATTCATTCTTAGTAAATCATCTTTGCGCGCTCATTGCTCGAACAGAGACAGCCGGCAATACCTCTGAAACTCTAAGCAGTTCACACGGGCCTCTGTCGGTATGAAATCAATCAGAGCTTGGAGAAAATAGCTCCACTTTAACTAAGTTAATTGAAGGCGGTTTTACCCGACAAAAACGAAACTAATCATCAAAAGAAAACTGAGAGAGCAAAGGCTTTTTATGTAATGTAGTAGGCCGAGTAGCTACTCAACTCTACGCACCTCAGAGAAAAATCCAGCCACCGACACTGCGTCCCGATGGTGGCGAATTGACGTCCGGCCAGCAGATGATATATGCCTCGATCTAGACACCGGCACAGGAGAGAGAACCGACATGAATGACATCAGACCATCATGATAAAAGGGGTCAATTAACTTCGTTCGCCATTGACCGAGAAAATTGAACTTGAGGTGATACATGTCTCAGTTAAAAGCGACGTTTCGCGTTAGTTGAAAACACAATAAGATAGATAGATAGAAACTTTATTAAGAATGCCATCAGCCGACTAGCTGGGGGAAAACTCCCCTACTAATACGGGGACATAACAAAAACTGAAAAAAACAACCTAAAATGTGCTGTGAGTAGAATTCATTCTTAGTAAATCATCTTTGCGCGCTCATTGCTCGAACAGAGACAGCCGGCAATACCTCTGAAACTCTAAGCAGTTCACACGGGCCTCTGTCGGTATGAAATCAATCAGAGCTTGGAGAAAATAGCTCCACTTTAACTAAGTTAATTGAAGGCGGTTTTACCCGACAAAAACGAAACTAATCATCAAAAGAAAACTGAGAGAGCAAAGGCTTTTTATGTAATGTAGTAGGCCGAGTAGCTACTCAACTCTACGCACCTCAGAGAAAAATCCAGCCACCGACACTGCGTCCCGATGGTGGCGAATTGACGTCCGGCCAGCAGATGATATATGCCTCGATCTAGACACCGGCACAGGAGAGAGAACCGACATGAATGACATCAGACCATCATGATAAAAGGGGTCAATTAACTTCGTTCGCCATTGACCGAGAAAATTGAACTTGAGGTGATACATGTCTCAGTTAAAAGCGACGTTTCGCGTTAGTTGAAAACACAATAAGATAGATAGATAGAAACTTTATTAAGAATGCCATCAGCCGACTAGCTGGGGGAAAACTCCCCTACTAATACGGGGACATAACAAAAACTGAAAAAAACAACCTAAAATGTGCTGTGAGTAGAATTCATTCTTAGTAAATCATCTTTGCGCGCTCATTGCTCGAACAGAGACAGCCGGCAATACCTCTGAAACTCTAAGCAGTTCACACGGGCCTCTGTCGGTATGAAATCAATCAGAGCTTGGAGAAAATAGCTCCACTTTAACTAAGTTAATTGAAGGCGGTTTTACCCGACAAAAACGAAACTAATCATCAAAAGAAAACTGAGAGAGCAAAGGCTTTTTATGTAATGTAGTAGGCCGAGTAGCTACTCAACTCTACGCACCTCAGAGAAAAATCCAGCCACCGACACTGCGTCCCGATGGTGGCGAATTGACGTCCGGCCAGCAGATGATATATGCCTCGATCTAGACACCGGCACAGGAGAGAGAACCGACATGAATGACATCAGACCATCATGATAAAAGGGGTCAATTAACTTCGTTCGCCATTGACCGAGAAAATTGAACTTGAGGTGATACATGTCTCAGTTAAAAGCGACGTTTCGCGTTAGTTGAAAACACAATAAGATAGATAGATAGAAACTTTATTAAGAATGCCATCAGCCGACTAGCTGGGGGAAAACTCCCCTACTAATACGGGGACATAACAAAAACTGAAAAAAACAACCTAAAATGTGCTGTGAGTAGAATTCATTCTTAGTAAATCATCTTTGCGCGCTCATTGCTCGAACAGAGACAGCCGGCAATACCTCTGAAACTCTAAGCAGTTCACACGGGCCTCTGTCGGTATGAAATCAATCAGAGCTTGGAGAAAATAGCTCCACTTTAACTAAGTTAATTGAAGGCGGTTTTACCCGACAAAAACGAAACTAATCATCAAAAGAAAACTGAGAGAGCAAAGGCTTTTTATGTAATGTAGTAGGCCGAGTAGCTACTCAACTCTACGCACCTCAGAGAAAAATCCAGCCACCGACACTGCGTCCCGATGGTGGCGAATTGACGTCCGGCCAGCAGATGATATATGCCTCGATCTAGACACCGGCACAGGAGAGA
>NW_027670728.1:0-2500 GCF_964199315.1 Orbicella franksi
TCCATGCTTATGTATTCAAGCGCTGGCTTGCTTTGAACACTCTAATTTTTTCAAAGTAAACGTCGCAGATCCTATGCACACTCAGTTAAGAGCACACACAGTCTTTGCGAGGAAGAACAGCGCGGCCAGTAACATACCTTGCGGCAGACCGGCCGAGCCATCCCGAAATCCAACTACGAGCTTTTTAACTGCAACAACTTTAATATACGCTATTGGAGCTGGAATTACCGCGGCTGCTGGCACCAGACTTGCCCTCCAATGGATCCTCGTTAAAGGATTTAAGTTGTACTCATTCCAATTACAAGACTTGGAAAAGCCCTGTATTGTTATTTCTTGTCACTACCTCCCTGAGTCAGGATTGGGTAATTTGCGCGCCTGCTGCCTTCCTTGGATGTGGTAGCCGTTTCTCAGGCTCCCTCTCCGGAATCGAACCCTAATTCTCCGTCACCCGTTGCAACCATGGTAAGCCACTACCTTACCATCGACAGTTGATAGGGCAGAAATTTGAATGAAACATCGCCAGCTCAAGGCCGTGCGATTCGATCAGTTACTATGAATCACCAAAGAACCGGGCAGAACCCGCATTGGTTTTTAATCTAATAAATACATCCCTTCCAGAAGTCGGGACTTTTCGCATGTATTAGCTCTAGAATTACTACGGTTATCCAAGTAGTAATGGTACAATCAAATAAACGATAACTGATTTAATGAGCCATTCGCAGTTTCACAGTACAAGTGCTTATACTTAGACATGCATGGCTTAATCTTTGAGACAAGCATATGACTACTGGCAGGATCAACCAGGTAGCTATCCCTCAGGGAACCCGGCGGGAACCCTATTGCGTCTGCTTCCTTTGAAAGGAGGCTGGCATTTCACCGTCAAGCTGCACTGGGAATCCTCCCGGCCATGGAAGACGCACGAGGCGTTCGACCCTGTCCGAGGGAAACCCGTTCTCTCTTTGCCACGTCTTTCCACTGCTTCACCCTAGTAAGCTTCCGGCATACCAGTGAGACAGCCAAGTGCACGGAATGCCGACAAGATACATCGGGGAAGAATGATTCTTCCGAATCTAAGCCGCTATTCTTGGCCAAAGGCCATCAGGTACAACATCCATCCGTTCTCTCGTTGTCCACACCGAGACAACTTGGCTTCAAGTTCAGTCATTTCATGCTACCGACCGAGCAAGTTTGGTCGACTTTGCTCCTTTTTCCTCCAAATACCCTCCTTTCCTACCCGAGAACACATTACCGAGCAGGGCTTACTGTTACGGACCGATACAGCTCAATTGCTCTTTCGGTCTTTCCCGATGCCTGCCCTACATTATAACCCGAAACCGTCTATTCCCCCAACCAAGTTTAGACACTTAGAAAAATGTCGAAAATTTCGATTTTTCGAAACTGCTCCAAAGCGCTCCCCATGGCATTCCAAACGTGCGTCTGCATGTCAGAGTTACGAAAACGAAGAGATTTCCACGAAGATGACCGATGATTGCCGAAATTTCCCGACGAAAACCCGAAGCTCAAAGACCACACCCTAAAGAGCGCAAAATTGGGATTTTACACTTTTTCAAAACTTTGTGCGGCAAACTATTGGCCAGCTCGAGTTACGTGCAGGCGCCAAGTTTGGCGCTGTCACGTCATCGTTAAGGGGGGTGTGCTACACTATCTTAAAACTGGGCGTCGGTCCCCCTATTCTATAAGCACCCTTAAGATTTTCACCATTTTCAAAACTTTTTGTGGCAAACTATTGGCCAGCTCGAGTTACGTGCAGGCGCCAAGTTTGGCGCTGTCACATCATCGTTAAGGGGGGTGTGCTACACTATCTTAAAACTGGGCGTCGGTCCCCCTATTCTATAAGCACCCTTAAGATTTTCACCATTTTCAAAACTTTTTGCGGCAAACTATTGGCCAGCTCGAGTTACGTGCAGGCGCCAAGTTTGGCGCTGTCACATCATCGTTAAGGGGGGTGTGCTACACTATCTTAAAACTGGGCGTCGGTCCCCCTTATCTATAAGCACCCTTAAGATTTTCACCATTTTCAAAACTTTTTGCGGCAAACTATTGGCCAGCTCGAGTTACGTGCAGGCGCCCAGTTTGGCGCTGTCACATCATCGTTAAGGGGGGTGTGCTACACTATCTTAAAACTGGGCGTCGGTCCCCCTTATCTATAAGCACCCTTAAGATTTTCACCATTTTCAAACCTTTTTGCGGCAAACTATTGGCCAGCTCGAGTTACGTGCAGGCGCCAAGTTTGGCGCTGTCACATCATCGTTAAGGGGGGTGTGCTACACTATCTTAAAACTGGGCGTCGGTCCCCCTAATCTATAAGCACCCTTAAGATTTTTACCACTTTCAAAACGTTTTGCGGCAAACTATTGGCCAGCTCGAGTTACGTGCAGGCGCCAAGTTTGGCGCTGTCACATCATCGTTAAGGGGATTTGCTACACTATCTTAAAACTGGGCGTTAGTGCCCATATACCATAAGCACTCTTAAGATTTT
>NW_027670728.1:35000-36920 GCF_964199315.1 Orbicella franksi
AAAGGAGGCTGGCATTTCACCGTCAAGCTGCACTGGGAATCCTCCCGGCCATGGAAGACGCACGAGGCGTTCGACCCTGTCCGAGGGAAACCCGTTCTCTCTTTGCCACGTCTTTCCACTGCTTCACCCTAGTAAGCTTCCGGCATACCAGTGAGACAGCCAAGTGCACGGAATGCCGACAAGATACATCGGGGAAGAATGATTCTTCCGAATCTAAGCCGCTATTCTTGGCCAAAGGCCATCAGGTACAACATCCATCCGTTCTCTCGTTGTCCACACCGAGACAACTTGGCTTCAAGTTCAGTCATTTCATGCTACCGACCGAGCAAGTTTGGTCGACTTTGCTCCTTTTTCCTCCAAATACCCTCCTTTCCTACCCGAGAACACATTACCGAGCAGGGCTTACTGTTACGGACCGATACAGCTCAATTGCTCTTTCGGTCTTTCCCGATGCCTGCCCTACATTATAACCCGAAACCGTCTATTCCCCCAACCAAGTTTAGACACTTAGAAAAATGTCGAAAATTTCGATTTTTCGAAACTGCTCCAAAGCGCTCCCCATGGCATTCCAAACGTGCGTCTGCATGTCAGAGTTACGAAAACGAAGAGATTTCCACGAAGATGACCGATGATTGCCGAAATTTCCCGACGAAAACCCGAAGCTCAAAGACCACACCCTAAAGAGCGCAAAATTGGGATTTTACACTTTTTCAAAACTTTGTGCGGCAAACTATTGGCCAGCTCGAGTTACGTGCAGGCGCCAAGTTTGGCGCTGTCACGTCATCGTTAAGGGGGGTGTGCTACACTATCTTAAAACTGGGCGTCGGTCCCCCTATTCTATAAGCACCCTTAAGATTTTCACCATTTTCAAAACTTTTTGTGGCAAACTATTGGCCAGCTCGAGTTACGTGCAGGCGCCAAGTTTGGCGCTGTCACATCATCGTTAAGGGGGGTGTGCTACACTATCTTAAAACTGGGCGTCGGTCCCCCTATTCTATAAGCACCCTTAAGATTTTCACCATTTTCAAAACTTTTTGCGGCAAACTATTGGCCAGCTCGAGTTACGTGCAGGCGCCAAGTTTGGCGCTGTCACATCATCGTTAAGGGGGGTGTGCTACACTATCTTAAAACTGGGCGTCGGTCCCCCTTATCTATAAGCACCCTTAAGATTTTCACCATTTTCAAAACTTTTTGCGGCAAACTATTGGCCAGCTCGAGTTACGTGCAGGCGCCCAGTTTGGCGCTGTCACATCATCGTTAAGGGGGGTGTGCTACACTATCTTAAAACTGGGCGTCGGTCCCCCTTATCTATAAGCACCCTTAAGATTTTCACCATTTTCAAACCTTTTTGCGGCAAACTATTGGCCAGCTCGAGTTACGTGCAGGCGCCAAGTTTGGCGCTGTCACATCATCGTTAAGGGGGGTGTGCTACACTATCTTAAAACTGGGCGTCGGTCCCCCTAATCTATAAGCACCCTTAAGATTTTTACCACTTTCAAAACGTTTTGCGGCAAACTATTGGCCAGCTCGAGTTACGTGCAGGCGCCAAGTTTGGCGCTGTCACATCATCGTTAAGGGGATTTGCTACACTATCTTAAAACTGGGCGTTAGTGCCCATATACCATAAGCACTCTTAAGATTTTCACCATTTTCAAAACGTTTTGCGCGAAACAATTGGCCAGCTCGAGTTACGTGCAGGCGCCAAGTTTGGCGCTCTCACATCATAATTAACGGGGGTGTGCACCACTATCTTAAAAGTGGGCGTCAGTCCCCCTATTCTATAAGCACACTTAAGATTTTCACCATTTCAAAACTTTTTGCGCCAACCTATTGGCCAGCTCGAGTTACGTGCAGGCGCCAAGTTTAGCCAAGTTTAACCCTAACCTAACGCTAAGCCTACCTAAGCCTAACCTAACGCTA
>NW_027670730.1:0-24612 GCF_964199315.1 Orbicella franksi
AAACCTTGCCCAATTGCTTGGACTCTCTTTTAAGTCTCTTAGAAGGAAGGCCTTTAATTGCTGTTGTGATGAATTTCCAATTACGTCTCGGCTACTTAACCCAGAGATTCCAAAGCCAGCTAAGACTTCAAATCACAAAAGGGCGATTCTCCAATGGTCAGTCATCAAAGCCACATTCAAGAGATTGCCTCCAGTGTGCTGCTCAGTGTTGCAGTGCTGTAATCAAACAAGAAAATCTTCTAATATGCTGTCAACTTGCTGGAAAAATAATTCAAAAAAAAAAAAGACAACATTTTGAAAACAGAGGGATCAATGATGTGGAGGCGTATGGAAATCTTCTCTGAAGAGTCCAGTCCCAAAATGGGTCCAAAAGTCTACAACACGGCGTATTCCCAGGTGGTCACCCAGCCAGGTACTGACGCCGCCCAACAGGACTTGACTTCGGTGATCGGACGAGAACCGGTACGTTCCCTGTGGTGTGGTCGTAGACGAAAGAAACAACTCAAACCTTGCCCAATTGCTTGGACTCTCTTTTAAGTCTCTTAGAAGGAAGGCCTTTAATTGCTGTTGTGATGAATTTCCAATTACGTCTCGGCTACTTAACCCAGAGATTCCAAAGCCAGCTAAGACTTCAAATCACAAAAGGGCGATTCTCCAATGGTCAGTCATCAAAGCCACATTCAAGAGATTGCCTCCAGTGTGCTGCTCAGTGTTGCAGTGCTGTAATCAAACAAGAAAATCTTCTAATATGCTGTCAACTTGCTGGAAAAATAATTCAAAAAAAAAAAGACAACATTTTGAAAACAGAGGGATCAATGATGTGGAGGCGTATGGAAATCTTCTCTGAAGAGTCCAGTCCCAAAATGGGTCCAAAAGTCTACAACACGGCGTATTCCCAGGTGGTCACCCAGCCAGGTACTGACGCCGCCCAACAGGACTTGACTTCGGTGATCGGACGAGAACCGGTACGTTCCCTGTGGTGTGGTCGTAGACGAAAGAAACAACTCAAACCTTGCCCAATTGCTTGGACTCTCTTTTAAGTCTCTTAGAAGGAAGGCCTTTAATTGCTGTTGTGATGAATTTCCAATTACGTCTCGGCTACTTAACCCAGAGATTCCAAAGCCAGCTAAGACTTCAAATCACAAAAGGGCGATTCTCCAATGGTCAGTCATCAAAGCCACATTCAAGAGATTGCCTCCAGTGTGCTGCTCAGTGTTGCAGTGCTGTAATCAAACAAGAAAATCTTCTAATATGCTGTCAACTTGCTGGAAAAATAATTCAAAAAAAAAAAAGACAACATTTTGAAAACAGAGGGATCAATGATGTGGAGGCGTATGGAAATCTTCTCTGAAGAGTCCAGTCCCAAAATGGGTCCAAAAGTCTACAACACGGCGTATTCCCAGGTGGTCACCCAGCCAGGTACTGACGCCGCCCAACAGGACTTGACTTCGGTGATCGGACGAGAACCGGTACGTTCCCTGTGGTGTGGTCGTAGACGAAAGAAACAACTCAAACCTTGCCCAATTGCTTGGACTCTCTTTTAAGTCTCTTAGAAGGAAGGCCTTTAATTGCTGTTGTGATGAATTTCCAATTACGTCTCGGCTACTTAACCCAGAGATTCCAAAGCCAGCTAAGACTTCAAATCACAAAAGGGCGATTCTCCAATGGTCAGTCATCAAAGCCACATTCAAGAGATTGCCTCCAGTGTGCTGCTCAGTGTTGCAGTGCTGTAATCAAACAAGAAAATCTTCTAATATGCTGTCAACTTGCTGGAAAAATAATTCAAAAAAAAAAAAGACAACATTTTGAAAACAGAGGGATCAATGATGTGGAGGCGTATGGAAATCTTCTCTGAAGAGTCCAGTCCCAAAATGGGTCCAAAAGTCTACAACACGGCGTATTCCCAGGTGGTCACCCAGCCAGGTACTGACGCCGCCCAACAGGACTTGACTTCGGTGATCGGACGAGAACCGGTACGTTCCCTGTGGTGTGGTCGTAGACGAAAGAAACAACTCAAACCTTGCCCAATTGCTTGGACTCTCTTTTAAGTCTCTTAGAAGGAAGGCCTTTAATTGCTGTTGTGATGAATTTCCAATTACGTCTCGGCTACTTAACCCAGAGATTCCAAAGCCAGCTAAGACTTCAAATCACAAAAGGGCGATTCTCCAATGGTCAGTCATCAAAGCCACATTCAAGAGATTGCCTCCAGTGTGCTGCTCAGTGTTGCAGTGCTGTAATCAAACAAGAAAATCTTCTAATATGCTGTCAACTTGCTGGAAAAATAATTCAAAAAAAAAAAAAGACAACATTTTGAAAACAGAGGGATCAATGATGTGGAGGCGTATGGAAATCTTCTCTGAAGAGTCCAGTCCCAAAATGGGTCCAAAAGTCTACAACACGGCGTATTCCCAGGTGGTCACCCAGCCAGGTACTGACGCCGCCCAACAGGACTTGACTTCGGTGATCGGACGAGAACCGGTACGTTCCCTGTGGTGTGGTCGTAGACGAAAGAAACAACTCAAACCTTGCCCAATTGCTTGGACTCTCTTTTAAGTCTCTTAGAAGGAAGGCCTTTAATTGCTGTTGTGATGAATTTCCAATTACGTCTCGGCTACTTAACCCAGAGATTCCAAAGCCAGCTAAGACTTCAAATCACAAAAGGGCGATTCTCCAATGGTCAGTCATCAAAGCCACATTCAAGAGATTGCCTCCAGTGTGCTGCTCAGTGTTGCAGTGCTGTAATCAAACAAGAAAATCTTCTAATATGCTGTCAACTTGCTGGAAAAATAATTCAAAAAAAAAAAAGACAACATTTTGAAAACAGAGGGATCAATGATGTGGAGGCGTATGGAAATCTTCTCTGAAGAGTCCAGTCCCAAAATGGGTCCAAAAGTCTACAACACGGCGTATTCCCAGGTGGTCACCCAGCCAGGTACTGACGCCGCCCAACAGGACTTGACTTCGGTGATCGGACGAGAACCGGTACGTTCCCTGTGGTGTGGTCGTAGACGAAAGAAACAACTCAAACCTTGCCCAATTGCTTGGACTCTCTTTTAAGTCTCTTAGAAGGAAGGCCTTTAATTGCTGTTGTGATGAATTTCCAATTACGTCTCGGCTACTTAACCCAGAGATTCCAAAGCCAGCTAAGACTTCAAATCACAAAAGGGCGATTCTCCAATGGTCAGTCATCAAAGCCACATTCAAGAGATTGCCTCCAGTGTGCTGCTCAGTGTTGCAGTGCTGTAATCAAACAAGAAAATCTTCTAATATGCTGTCAACTTGCTGGAAAAATAATTCAAAAAAAAAAAAGACAACATTTTGAAAACAGAGGGATCAATGATGTGGAGGCGTATGGAAATCTTCTCTGAAGAGTCCAGTCCCAAAATGGGTCCAAAAGTCTACAACACGGCGTATTCCCAGGTGGTCACCCAGCCAGGTACTGACGCCGCCCAACAGGACTTGACTTCGGTGATCGGACGAGAACCGGTACGTTCCCTGTGGTGTGGTCGTAGACGAAAGAAACAACTCAAACCTTGCCCAATTGCTTGGACTCTCTTTTAAGTCTCTTAGAAGGAAGGCCTTTAATTGCTGTTGTGATGAATTTCCAATTACGTCTCGGCTACTTAACCCAGAGATTCCAAAGCCAGCTAAGACTTCAAATCACAAAAGGGCGATTCTCCAATGGTCAGTCATCAAAGCCACATTCAAGAGATTGCCTCCAGTGTGCTGCTCAGTGTTGCAGTGCTGTAATCAAACAAGAAAATCTTCTAATATGCTGTCAACTTGCTGGAAAAATAATTCAAAAAAAAAAAAGACAACATTTTGAAAACAGAGGGATCAATGATGTGGAGGCGTATGGAAATCTTCTCTGAAGAGTCCAGTCCCAAAATGGGTCCAAAAGTCTACAACACGGCGTATTCCCAGGTGGTCACCCAGCCAGGTACTGACGCCGCCCAACAGGACTTGACTTCGGTGATCGGACGAGAACCGGTACGTTCCCTGTGGTGTGGTCGTAGACGAAAGAAACAACTCAAACCTTGCCCAATTGCTTGGACTCTCTTTTAAGTCTCTTAGAAGGAAGGCCTTTAATTGCTGTTGTGATGAATTTCCAATTACGTCTCGGCTACTTAACCCAGAGATTCCAAAGCCAGCTAAGACTTCAAATCACAAAAGGGCGATTCTCCAATGGTCAGTCATCAAAGCCACATTCAAGAGATTGCCTCCAGTGTGCTGCTCAGTGTTGCAGTGCTGTAATCAAACAAGAAAATCTTCTAATATGCTGTCAACTTGCTGGAAAAATAATTCAAAAAAAAAAAGACAACATT
Organism: Orbicella franksi; assembly: GCF_964199315.1. Lineage (NCBI taxonomy): Eukaryota > Metazoa > Cnidaria > Anthozoa > Scleractinia > Merulinidae > Orbicella > Orbicella franksi. The sequence goes on from NW_027670730.1 coordinate 4,326, forward strand.
TTGAAAACAGAGGGATCAATGATGTGGAGGCGTATGGAAATCTTCTCTGAAGAGTCCAGTCCCAAAATGGGTCCAAAAGTCTACAACACGGCGTATTCCCAGGTGGTCACCCAGCCAGGTACTGACGCCGCCCAACAGGACTTGACTTCGGTGATCGGACGAGAACCGGTACGTTCCCTGTGGTGTGGTCGTAGACGAAAGAAACAACTCAAACCTTGCCCAATTGCTTGGACTCTCTTTTAAGTCTCTTAGAAGGAAGGCCTTTAATTGCTGTTGTGATGAATTTCCAATTACGTCTCGGCTACTTAACCCAGAGATTCCAAAGCCAGCTAAGACTTCAAATCACAAAAGGGCGATTCTCCAATGGTCAGTCATCAAAGCCACATTCAAGAGATTGCCTCCAGTGTGCTGCTCAGTGTTGCAGTGCTGTAATCAAACAAGAAAATCTTCTAATATGCTGTCAACTTGCTGGAAAAATAATTCAAAAAAAAAAAGACAACATTTTGAAAACAGAGGGATCAATGATGTGGAGGCGTATGGAAATCTTCTCTGAAGAGTCCAGTCCCAAAATGGGTCCAAAAGTCTACAACACGGCGTATTCCCAGGTGGTCACCCAGCCAGGTACTGACGCCGCCCAACAGGACTTGACTTCGGTGATCGGACGAGAACCGGTACGTTCCCTGTGGTGTGGTCGTAGACGAAAGAAACAACTCAAACCTTGCCCAATTGCTTGGACTCTCTTTTAAGTCTCTTAGAAGGAAGGCCTTTAATTGCTGTTGTGATGAATTTCCAATTACGTCTCGGCTACTTAACCCAGAGATTCCAAAGCCAGCTAAGACTTCAAATCACAAAAGGGCGATTCTCCAATGGTCAGTCATCAAAGCCACATTCAAGAGATTGCCTCCAGTGTGCTGCTCAGTGTTGCAGTGCTGTAATCAAACAAGAAAATCTTCTAATATGCTGTCAACTTGCTGGAAAAATAATTCAAAAAAAAAAAAGACAACATTTTGAAAACAGAGGGATCAATGATGTGGAGGCGTATGGAAATCTTCTCTGAAGAGTCCAGTCCCAAAATGGGTCCAAAAGTCTACAACACGGCGTATTCCCAGGTGGTCACCCAGCCAGGTACTGACGCCGCCCAACAGGACTTGACTTCGGTGATCGGACGAGAACCGGTACGTTCCCTGTGGTGTGGTCGTAGACGAAAGAAACAACTCAAACCTTGCCCAATTGCTTGGACTCTCTTTTAAGTCTCTTAGAAGGAAGGCCTTTAATTGCTGTTGTGATGAATTTCCAATTACGTCTCGGCTACTTAACCCAGAGATTCCAAAGCCAGCTAAGACTTCAAATCACAAAAGGGCGATTCTCCAATGGTCAGTCATCAAAGCCACATTCAAGAGATTGCCTCCAGTGTGCTGCTCAGTGTTGCAGTGCTGTAATCAAACAAGAAAATCTTCTAATATGCTGTCAACTTGCTGGAAAAATAATTCAAAAAAAAAAAAGACAACATTTTGAAAACAGAGGGATCAATGATGTGGAGGCGTATGGAAATCTTCTCTGAAGAGTCCAGTCCCAAAATGGGTCCAAAAGTCTACAACACGGCGTATTCCCAGGTGGTCACCCAGCCAGGTACTGACGCCGCCCAACAGGACTTGACTTCGGTGATCGGACGAGAACCGGTACGTTCCCTGTGGTGTGGTCGTAGACGAAAGAAACAACTCAAACCTTGCCCAATTGCTTGGACTCTCTTTTAAGTCTCTTAGAAGGAAGGCCTTTAATTGCTGTTGTGATGAATTTCCAATTACGTCTCGGCTACTTAACCCAGAGATTCCAAAGCCAGCTAAGACTTCAAATCACAAAAGGGCGATTCTCCAATGGTCAGTCATCAAAGCCACATTCAAGAGATTGCCTCCAGTGTGCTGCTCAGTGTTGCAGTGCTGTAATCAAACAAGAAAATCTTCTAATATGCTGTCAACTTGCTGGAAAAATAATTCAAAAAAAAAAAAGACAACATTTTGAAAACAGAGGGATCAATGATGTGGAGGCGTATGGAAATCTTCTCTGAAGAGTCCAGTCCCAAAATGGGTCCAAAAGTCTACAACACGGCGTATTCCCAGGTGGTCACCCAGCCAGGTACTGACGCCGCCCAACAGGACTTGACTTCGGTGATCGGACGAGAACCGGTACGTTCCCTGTGGTGTGGTCGTAGACGAAAGAAACAACTCAAACCTTGCCCAATTGCTTGGACTCTCTTTTAAGTCTCTTAGAAGGAAGGCCTTTAATTGCTGTTGTGATGAATTTCCAATTACGTCTCGGCTACTTAACCCAGAGATTCCAAAGCCAGCTAAGACTTCAAATCACAAAAGGGCGATTCTCCAATGGTCAGTCATCAAAGCCACATTCAAGAGATTGCCTCCAGTGTGCTGCTCAGTGTTGCAGTGCTGTAATCAAACAAGAAAATCTTCTAATATGCTGTCAACTTGCTGGAAAAATAATTCAAAAAAAAAAAGACAACATTTTGAAAACAGAGGGATCAATGATGTGGAGGCGTATGGAAATCTTCTCTGAAGAGTCCAGTCCCAAAATGGGTCCAAAAGTCTACAACACGGCGTATTCCCAGGTGGTCACCCAGCCAGGTACTGACGCCGCCCAACAGGACTTGACTTCGGTGATCGGACGAGAACCGGTACGTTCCCTGTGGTGTGGTCGTAGACGAAAGAAACAACTCAAACCTTGCCCAATTGCTTGGACTCTCTTTTAAGTCTCTTAGAAGGAAGGCCTTTAATTGCTGTTGTGATGAATTTCCAATTACGTCTCGGCTACTTAACCCAGAGATTCCAAAGCCAGCTAAGACTTCAAATCACAAAAGGGCGATTCTCCAATGGTCAGTCATCAAAGCCACATTCAAGAGATTGCCTCCAGTGTGCTGCTCAGTGTTGCAGTGCTGTAATCAAACAAGAAAATCTTCTAATATGCTGTCAACTTGCTGGAAAAATAATTCAAAAAAAAAAAGACAACATTTTGAAAACAGAGGGATCAATGTGTGGAGGCGTATGGAAATCTTCTCTGAAGAGTCCAGTCCCAAAATGGGTCCAAAAGTCTACAACACGGCGTATTCCCAGGTGGTCACCCAGCCAGGTACTGACGCCGCCCAACAGGACTTGACTTCGGTGATCGGACGAGAACCGGTACGTTCCCTGTGGTGTGGTCGTAGACGAAAGAAACAACTCAAACCTTGCCCAATTGCTTGGACTCTCTTTTAAGTCTCTTAGAAGGAAGGCCTTTAATTGCTGTTGTGATGAATTTCCAATTACGTCTCGGCTACTTAACCCAGAGATTCCAAAGCCAGCTAAGACTTCAAATCACAAAAGGGCGATTCTCCAATGGTCAGTCATCAAAGCCACATTCAAGAGATTGCCTCCAGTGTGCTGCTCAGTGTTGCAGTGCTGTAATCAAACAAGAAAATCTTCTAATATGCTGTCAACTTGCTGGAAAAATAATTCAAAAAAAAAAAGACAACATTTTGAAAACAGAGGGATCAATGATGTGGAGGCGTATGGAAATCTTCTCTGAAGAGTCCAGTCCCAAAATGGGTCCAAAAGTCTACAACACGGCGTATTCCCAGGTGGTCACCCAGCCAGGTACTGACGCCGCCCAACAGGACTTGACTTCGGTGATCGGACGAGAACCGGTACGTTCCCTGTGGTGTGGTCGTAGACGAAAGAAACAACTCAAACCTTGCCCAATTGCTTGGACTCTCTTTTAAGTCTCTTAGAAGGAAGGCCTTTAATTGCTGTTGTGATGAATTTCCAATTACGTCTCGGCTACTTAACCCAGAGATTCCAAAGCCAGCTAAGACTTCAAATCACAAAAGGGCGATTCTCCAATGGTCAGTCATCAAAGCCACATTCAAGAGATTGCCTCCAGTGTGCTGCTCAGTGTTGCAGTGCTGTAATCAAACAAGAAAATCTTCTAATATGCTGTCAACTTGCTGGAAAAATAATTCAAAAAAAAAAAAAGACAACATTTTGAAAACAGAGGGATCAATGATGTGGAGGCGTATGGAAATCTTCTCTGAAGAGTCCAGTCCCAAAATGGGTCCAAAAGTCTACAACACGGCGTATTCCCAGGTGGTCACCCAGCCAGGTACTGACGCCGCCCAACAGGACTTGACTTCGGTGATCGGACGAGAACCGGTACGTTCCCTGTGGTGTGGTCGTAGACGAAAGAAACAACTCAAACCTTGCCCAATTGCTTGGACTCTCTTTTAAGTCTCTTAGAAGGAAGGCCTTTAATTGCTGTTGTGATGAATTTCCAATTACGTCTCGGCTACTTAACCCAGAGATTCCAAAGCCAGCTAAGACTTCAAATCACAAAAGGGCGATTCTCCAATGGTCAGTCATCAAAGCCACATTCAAGAGATTGCCTCCAGTGTGCTGCTCAGTGTTGCAGTGCTGTAATCAAACAAGAAAATCTTCTAATATGCTGTCAACTTGCTGGAAAAATAATTCAAAAAAAAAAAAGACAACATTTTGAAAACAGAGGGATCAATGATGTGGAGGCGTATGGAAATCTTCTCTGAAGAGTCCAGTCCCAAAATGGGTCCAAAAGTCTACAACACGGCGTATTCCCAGGTGGTCACCCAGCCAGGTACTGACGCCGCCCAACAGGACTTGACTTCGGTGATCGGACGAGAACCGGTACGTTCCCTGTGGTGTGGTCGTAGACGAAAGAAACAACTCAAACCTTGCCCAATTGCTTGGACTCTCTTTTAAGTCTCTTAGAAGGAAGGCCTTTAATTGCTGTTGTGATGAATTTCCAATTACGTCTCGGCTACTTAACCCAGAGATTCCAAAGCCAGCTAAGACTTCAAATCACAAAAGGGCGATTCTCCAATGGTCAGTCATCAAAGCCACATTCAAGAGATTGCCTCCAGTGTGCTGCTCAGTGTTGCAGTGCTGTAATCAAACAAGAAAATCTTCTAATATGCTGTCAACTTGCTGGAAAAATAATTCAAAAAAAAAAAGACAACATTTTGAAAACAGAGGGATCAATGATGTGGAGGCGTATGGAAATCTTCTCTGAAGAGTCCAGTCCCAAAATGGGTCCAAAAGTCTACAACACGGCGTATTCCCAGGTGGTCACCCAGCCAGGTACTGACGCCGCCCAACAGGACTTGACTTCGGTGATCGGACGAGAACCGGTACGTTCCCTGTGGTGTGGTCGTAGACGAAAGAAACAACTCAAACCTTGCCCAATTGCTTGGACTCTCTTTTAAGTCTCTTAGAAGGAAGGCCTTTAATTGCTGTTGTGATGAATTTCCAATTACGTCTCGGCTACTTAACCCAGAGATTCCAAAGCCAGCTAAGACTTCAAATCACAAAAGGGCGATTCTCCAATGGTCAGTCATCAAAGCCACATTCAAGAGATTGCCTCCAGTGTGCTGCTCAGTGTTGCAGTGCTGTAATCAAACAAGAAAATCTTCTAATATGCTGTCAACTTGCTGGAAAAATAATTCAAAAAAAAAAAAGACAACATTTTGAAAACAGAGGGATCAATGATGTGGAGGCGTATGGAAATCTTCTCTGAAGAGTCCAGTCCCAAAATGGGTCCAAAAGTCTACAACACGGCGTATTCCCAGGTGGTCACCCAGCCAGGTACTGACGCCGCCCAACAGGACTTGACTTCGGTGATCGGACGAGAACCGGTACGTTCCCTGTGGTGTGGTCGTAGACGAAAGAAACAACTCAAACCTTGCCCAATTGCTTGGACTCTCTTTTAAGTCTCTTAGAAGGAAGGCCTTTAATTGCTGTTGTGATGAATTTCCAATTACGTCTCGGCTACTTAACCCAGAGATTCCAAAGCCAGCTAAGACTTCAAATCACAAAAGGGCGATTCTCCAATGGTCAGTCATCAAAGCCACATTCAAGAGATTGCCTCCAGTGTGCTGCTCAGTGTTGCAGTGCTGTAATCAAACAAGAAAATCTTCTAATATGCTGTCAACTTGCTGGAAAAATAATTCAAAAAAAAAAAAAGACAACATTTTGAAAACAGAGGGATCAATGATGTGGAGGCGTATGGAAATCTTCTCTGAAGAGTCCAGTCCCAAAATGGGTCCAAAAGTCTACAACACGGCGTATTCCCAGGTGGTCACCCAGCCAGGTACTGACGCCGCCCAACAGGACTTGACTTCGGTGATCGGACGAGAACCGGTACGTTCCCTGTGGTGTGGTCGTAGACGAAAGAAACAACTCAAACCTTGCCCAATTGCTTGGACTCTCTTTTAAGTCTCTTAGAAGGAAGGCCTTTAATTGCTGTTGTGATGAATTTCCAATTACGTCTCGGCTACTTAACCCAGAGATTCCAAAGCCAGCTAAGACTTCAAATCACAAAAGGGCGATTCTCCAATGGTCAGTCATCAAAGCCACATTCAAGAGATTGCCTCCAGTGTGCTGCTCAGTGTTGCAGTGCTGTAATCAAACAAGAAAATCTTCTAATATGCTGTCAACTTGCTGGAAAAATAATTCAAAAAAAAAAAGACAACATTTTGAAAACAGAGGGATCAATGATGTGGAGGCGTATGGGAAATCTTCTCTGAAGAGTCCAGTCCCAAAATGGGTCCAAAAGTCTACAACACGGCGTATTCCCAGGTGGTCACCCAGCCAGGTACTGACGCCGCCCAACAGGACTTGACTTCGGTGATCGGACGAGAACCGGTACGTTCCCTGTGGTGTGGTCGTAGACGAAAGAAACAACTCAAACCTTGCCCAATTGCTTGGACTCTCTTTTAAGTCTCTTAGAAGGAAGGCCTTTAATTGCTGTTGTGATGAATTTCCAATTACGTCTCGGCTACTTAACCCAGAGATTCCAAAGCCAGCTAAGACTTCAAATCACAAAAGGGCGATTCTCCAATGGTCAGTCATCAAAGCCACATTCAAGAGATTGCCTCCAGTGTGCTGCTCAGTGTTGCAGTGCTGTAATCAAACAAGAAAATCTTCTAATATGCTGTCAACTTGCTGGAAAAATAATTCAAAAAAAAAAAAAGACAACATTTTGAAAACAGAGGGATCAATGATGTGGAGGCGTATGGAAATCTTCTCTGAAGAGTCCAGTCCCAAAATGGGTCCAAAAGTCTACAACACGGCGTATTCCCAGGTGGTCACCCAGCCAGGTACTGACGCCGCCCAACAGGACTTGACTTCGGTGATCGGACGAGAACCGGTACGTTCCCTGTGGTGTGGTCGTAGACGAAAGAAACAACTCAAACCTTGCCCAATTGCTTGGACTCTCTTTTAAGTCTCTTAGAAGGAAGGCCTTTAATTGCTGTTGTGATGAATTTCCAATTACGTCTCGGCTACTTAACCCAGAGATTCCAAAGCCAGCTAAGACTTCAAATCACAAAAGGGCGATTCTCCAATGGTCAGTCATCAAAGCCACATTCAAGAGATTGCCTCCAGTGTGCTGCTCAGTGTTGCAGTGCTGTAATCAAACAAGAAAATCTTCTAATATGCTGTCAACTTGCTGGAAAAATAATTCAAAAAAAAAAAAGACAACATTTTGAAAACAGAGGGATCAATGATGTGGAGGCGTATGGAAATCTTCTCTGAAGAGTCCAGTCCCAAAATGGGTCCAAAAGTCTACAACACGGCGTATTCCCAGGTGGTCACCCAGCCAGGTACTGACGCCGCCCAACAGGACTTGACTTCGGTGATCGGACGAGAACCGGTACGTTCCCTGTGGTGTGGTCGTAGACGAAAGAAACAACTCAAACCTTGCCCAATTGCTTGGACTCTCTTTTAAGTCTCTTAGAAGGAAGGCCTTTAATTGCTGTTGTGATGAATTTCCAATTACGTCTCGGCTACTTAACCCAGAGATTCCAAAGCCAGCTAAGACTTCAAATCACAAAAGGGCGATTCTCCAATGGTCAGTCATCAAAGCCACATTCAAGAGATTGCCTCCAGTGTGCTGCTCAGTGTTGCAGTGCTGTAATCAAACAAGAAAATCTTCTAATATGCTGTCAACTTGCTGGAAAAATAATTCAAAAAAAAAAAAGACAACATTTTGAAAACAGAGGGATCAATGATGTGGAGGCGTATGGAAATCTTCTCTGAAGAGTCCAGTCCCAAAATGGGTCCAAAAGTCTACAACACGGCGTATTCCCAGGTGGTCACCCAGCCAGGTACTGACGCCGCCCAACAGGACTTGACTTCGGTGATCGGACGAGAACCGGTACGTTCCCTGTGGTGTGGTCGTAGACGAAAGAAACAACTCAAACCTTGCCCAATTGCTTGGACTCTCTTTTAAGTCTCTTAGAAGGAAGGCCTTTAATTGCTGTTGTGATGAATTTCCAATTACGTCTCGGCTACTTAACCCAGAGATTCCAAAGCCAGCTAAGACTTCAAATCACAAAAGGGCGATTCTCCAATGGTCAGTCATCAAAGCCACATTCAAGAGATTGCCTCCAGTGTGCTGCTCAGTGTTGCAGTGCTGTAATCAAACAAGAAAATCTTCTAATATGCTGTCAACTTGCTGGAAAAATAATTCAAAAAAAAAAAAGACAACATTTTGAAAACAGAGGGATCAATGATGTGGAGGCGTATGGAAATCTTCTCTGAAGAGTCCAGTCCCAAAATGGGTCCAAAAGTCTACAACACGGCGTATTCCCAGGTGGTCACCCAGCCAGGTACTGACGCCGCCCAACAGGACTTGACTTCGGTGATCGGACGAGAACCGGTACGTTCCCTGTGGTGTGGTCGTAGACGAAAGAAACAACTCAAACCTTGCCCAATTGCTTGGACTCTCTTTTAAGTCTCTTAGAAGGAAGGCCTTTAATTGCTGTTGTGATGAATTTCCAATTACGTCTCGGCTACTTAACCCAGAGATTCCAAAGCCAGCTAAGACTTCAAATCACAAAAGGGCGATTCTCCAATGGTCAGTCATCAAAGCCACATTCAAGAGATTGCCTCCAGTGTGCTGCTCAGTGTTGCAGTGCTGTAATCAAACAAGAAAATCTTCTAATATGCTGTCAACTTGCTGGAAAAATAATTCAAAAAAAAAAAAGACAACATTTTGAAAACAGAGGGATCAATGATGTGGAGGCGTATGGAAATCTTCTCTGAAGAGTCCAGTCCCAAAATGGGTCCAAAAGTCTACAACACGGCGTATTCCCAGGTGGTCACCCAGCCAGGTACTGACGCCGCCCAACAGGACTTGACTTCGGTGATCGGACGAGAACCGGTACGTTCCCTGTGGTGTGGTCGTAGACGAAAGAAACAACTCAAACCTTGCCCAATTGCTTGGACTCTCTTTTAAGTCTCTTAGAAGGAAGGCCTTTAATTGCTGTTGTGATGAATTTCCAATTACGTCTCGGCTACTTAACCCAGAGATTCCAAAGCCAGCTAAGACTTCAAATCACAAAAGGGCGATTCTCCAATGGTCAGTCATCAAAGCCACATTCAAGAGATTGCCTCCAGTGTGCTGCTCAGTGTTGCAGTGCTGTAATCAAACAAGAAAATCTTCTAATATGCTGTCAACTTGCTGGAAAAATAATTCAAAAAAAAAAAGACAACATTTTGAAAACAGAGGGATCAATGATGTGGAGGCGTATGGAAATCTTCTCTGAAGAGTCCAGTCCCAAAATGGGTCCAAAAGTCTACAACACGGCGTATTCCCAGGTGGTCACCCAGCCAGGTACTGACGCCGCCCAACAGGACTTGACTTCGGTGATCGGACGAGAACCGGTACGTTCCCTGTGGTGTGGTCGTAGACGAAAGAAACAACTCAAACCTTGCCCAATTGCTTGGACTCTCTTTTAAGTCTCTTAGAAGGAAGGCCTTTAATTGCTGTTGTGATGAATTTCCAATTACGTCTCGGCTACTTAACCCAGAGATTCCAAAGCCAGCTAAGACTTCAAATCACAAAAGGGCGATTCTCCAATGGTCAGTCATCAAAGCCACATTCAAGAGATTGCCTCCAGTGTGCTGCTCAGTGTTGCAGTGCTGTAATCAAACAAGAAAATCTTCTAATATGCTGTCAACTTGCTGGAAAAATAATTCAAAAAAAAAAAAGACAACATTTTGAAAACAGAGGGATCAATGATGTGGAGGCGTATGGAAATCTTCTCTGAAGAGTCCAGTCCCAAAATGGGTCCAAAAGTCTACAACACGGCGTATTCCCAGGTGGTCACCCAGCCAGGTACTGACGCCGCCCAACAGGACTTGACTTCGGTGATCGGACGAGAACCGGTACGTTCCCTGTGGTGTGGTCGTAGACGAAAGAAACAACTCAAACCTTGCCCAATTGCTTGGACTCTCTTTTAAGTCTCTTAGAAGGAAGGCCTTTAATTGCTGTTGTGATGAATTTCCAATTACGTCTCGGCTACTTAACCCAGAGATTCCAAAGCCAGCTAAGACTTCAAATCACAAAAGGGCGATTCTCCAATGGTCAGTCATCAAAGCCACATTCAAGAGATTGCCTCCAGTGTGCTGCTCAGTGTTGCAGTGCTGTAATCAAACAAGAAAATCTTCTAATATGCTGTCAACTTGCTGGAAAAATAATTCAAAAAAAAAAAGACAACATTTTGAAAACAGAGGGATCAATGATGTGGAGGCGTATGGAAATCTTCTCTGAAGAGTCCAGTCCCAAAATGGGTCCAAAAGTCTACAACACGGCGTATTCCCAGGTGGTCACCCAGCCAGGTACTGACGCCGCCCAACAGGACTTGACTTCGGTGATCGGACGAGAACCGGTACGTTCCCTGTGGTGTGGTCGTAGACGAAAGAAACAACTCAAACCTTGCCCAATTGCTTGGACTCTCTTTTAAGTCTCTTAGAAGGAAGGCCTTTAATTGCTGTTGTGATGAATTTCCAATTACGTCTCGGCTACTTAACCCAGAGATTCCAAAGCCAGCTAAGACTTCAAATCACAAAAGGGCGATTCTCCAATGGTCAGTCATCAAAGCCACATTCAAGAGATTGCCTCCAGTGTGCTGCTCAGTGTTGCAGTGCTGTAATCAAACAAGAAAATCTTCTAATATGCTGTCAACTTGCTGGAAAAATAATTCAAAAAAAAAAAAGACAACATTTTGAAAACAGAGGGATCAATGATGTGGAGGCGTATGGAAATCTTCTCTGAAGAGTCCAGTCCCAAAATGGGTCCAAAAGTCTACAACACGGCGTATTCCCAGGTGGTCACCCAGCCAGGTACTGACGCCGCCCAACAGGACTTGACTTCGGTGATCGGACGAGAACCGGTACGTTCCCTGTGGTGTGGTCGTAGACGAAAGAAACAACTCAAACCTTGCCCAATTGCTTGGACTCTCTTTTAAGTCTCTTAGAAGGAAGGCCTTTAATTGCTGTTGTGATGAATTTCCAATTACGTCTCGGCTACTTAACCCAGAGATTCCAAAGCCAGCTAAGACTTCAAATCACAAAAGGGCGATTCTCCAATGGTCAGTCATCAAAGCCACATTCAAGAGATTGCCTCCAGTGTGCTGCTCAGTGTTGCAGTGCTGTAATCAAACAAGAAAATCTTCTAATATGCTGTCAACTTGCTGGAAAAATAATTCAAAAAAAAAAAGACAACATTTTGAAAACAGAGGGATCAATGATGTGGAGGCGTATGGAAATCTTCTCTGAAGAGTCCAGTCCCAAAATGGGTCCAAAAGTCTACAACACGGCGTATTCCCAGGTGGTCACCCAGCCAGGTACTGACGCCGCCCAACAGGACTTGACTTCGGTGATCGGACGAGAACCGGTACGTTCCCTGTGGTGTGGTCGTAGACGAAAGAAACAACTCAAACCTTGCCCAATTGCTTGGACTCTCTTTTAAGTCTCTTAGAAGGAAGGCCTTTAATTGCTGTTGTGATGAATTTCCAATTACGTCTCGGCTACTTAACCCAGAGATTCCAAAGCCAGCTAAGACTTCAAATCACAAAAGGGCGATTCTCCAATGGTCAGTCATCAAAGCCACATTCAAGAGATTGCCTCCAGTGTGCTGCTCAGTGTTGCAGTGCTGTAATCAAACAAGAAAATCTTCTAATATGCTGTCAACTTGCTGGAAAAATAATTCAAAAAAAAAAAGACAACATTTTGAAAACAGAGGGATCAATGATGTGGAGGCGTATGGAAATCTTCTCTGAAGAGTCCAGTCCCAAAATGGGTCCAAAAGTCTACAACACGGCGTATTCCCAGGTGGTCACCCAGCCAGGTACTGACGCCGCCCAACAGGACTTGACTTCGGTGATCGGACGAGAACCGGTACGTTCCCTGTGGTGTGGTCGTAGACGAAAGAAACAACTCAAACCTTGCCCAATTGCTTGGACTCTCTTTTAAGTCTCTTAGAAGGAAGGCCTTTAATTGCTGTTGTGATGAATTTCCAATTACGTCTCGGCTACTTAACCCAGAGATTCCAAAGCCAGCTAAGACTTCAAATCACAAAAGGGCGATTCTCCAATGGTCAGTCATCAAAGCCACATTCAAGAGATTGCCTCCAGTGTGCTGCTCAGTGTTGCAGTGCTGTAATCAAACAAGAAAATCTTCTAATATGCTGTCAACTTGCTGGAAAAATAATTCAAAAAAAAAAAAGACAACATTTTGAAAACAGAGGGATCAATGATGTGGAGGCGTATGGAAATCTTCTCTGAAGAGTCCAGTCCCAAAATGGGTCCAAAAGTCTACAACACGGCGTATTCCCAGGTGGTCACCCAGCCAGGTACTGACGCCGCCCAACAGGACTTGACTTCGGTGATCGGACGAGAACCGGTACGTTCCCTGTGGTGTGGTCGTAGACGAAAGAAACAACTCAAACCTTGCCCAATTGCTTGGACTCTCTTTTAAGTCTCTTAGAAGGAAGGCCTTTAATTGCTGTTGTGATGAATTTCCAATTACGTCTCGGCTACTTAACCCAGAGATTCCAAAGCCAGCTAAGATTTCAAATCACAAAAGGGCGATTCTCCAATGGTCAGTCATCAAAGCCACATTCAAGAGATTGCCTCCAGTGTGCTGCTCAGTGTTGCAGTGCTGTAATCAAACAAGAAAATCTTCTAATATGCTGTCAACTTGCTGGAAAAATAATTCCAAAAAAAAAAAGACAACATTTTGAAAACAGAGGGATCAATGATGTGGAGGCGTATGGAAATCTTCTCTGAAGAGTCCAGTCCCAAAATGGGTCCAAAAGTCTACAACACGGCGTATTCCCAGGTGGTCACCCAGCCAGGTACTGACGCCGCCCAACAGGACTTGACTTCGGTGATCGGACGAGAACCGGTACGTTCCCTGTGGTGTGGTCGTAGACGAAAGAAACAACTCAAACCTTGCCCAATTGCTTGGACTCTCTTTTAAGTCTCTTAGAAGGAAGGCCTTTAATTGCTGTTGTGATGAATTTCCAATTACGTCTCGGCTACTTAACCCAGAGATTCCAAAGCCAGCTAAGACTTCAAATCACAAAAGGGCGATTCTCCAATGGTCAGTCATCAAAGCCACATTCAAGAGATTGCCTCCAGTGTGCTGCTCAGTGTTGCAGTGCTGTAATCAAACAAGAAAATCTTCTAATATGCTGTCAACTTGCTGGAAAAATAATTCCAAAAAAAAAAAGACAACATTTTGAAAACAGAGGGATCAATGATGTGGAGGCGTATGGAAATCTTCTCTGAAGAGTCCAGTCCCAAAATGGGTCCAAAAGTCTACAACACGGCGTATTCCCAGGTGGTCACCCAGCCAGGTACTGACGCCGCCCAACAGGACTTGACTTCGGTGATCGGACGAGAACCGGTACGTTCCCTGTGGTGTGGTCGTAGACGAAAGAAACAACTCAAACCTTGCCCAATTGCTTGGACTCTCTTTTAAGTCTCTTAGAAGGAAGGCCTTTAATTGCTGTTGTGATGAATTTCCAATTACGTCTCGGCTACTTAACCCAGAGATTCCAAAGCCAGCTAAGACTTCAAATCACAAAAGGGCGATTCTCCAATGGTCAGTCATCAAAGCCACATTCAAGAGATTGCCTCCAGTGTGCTGCTCAGTGTTGCAGTGCTGTAATCAAACAAGAAAATCTTCTAATATGCTGTCAACTTGCTGGAAAAATAATTCCAAAAAAAAAAAGACAACATTTTGAAAACAGAGGGATCAATGATGTGGAGGCGTATGGAAATCTTCTCTGAAGAGTCCAGTCCCAAAATGGGTCCAAAAGTCTACAACACGGCGTATTCCCAGGTGGTCACCCAGCCAGGTACTGACGCCGCCCAACAGGACTTGACTTCGGTGATCGGACGAGAACCGGTACGTTCCCTGTGGTGTGGTCGTAGACGAAAGAAACAACTCAAACCTTGCCCAATTGCTTGGACTCTCTTTTAAGTCTCTTAGAAGGAAGGCCTTTAATTGCTGTTGTGATGAATTTCCAATTACGTCTCGGCTACTTAACCCAGAGATTCCAAAGCCAGCTAAGACTTCAAATCACAAAAGGGCGATTCTCCAATGGTCAGTCATCAAAGCCACATTCAAGAGATTGCCTCCAGTGTGCTGCTCAGTGTTGCAGTGCTGTAATCAAACAAGAAAATCTTCTAATATGCTGTCAACTTGCTGGAAAAATAATTCCAAAAAAAAAAAGACAACATTTTGAAAACAGAGGGATCAATGATGTGGAGGCGTATGGAAATCTTCTCTGAAGAGTCCAGTCCCAAAATGGGTCCAAAAGTCTACAACACGGCGTATTCCCAGGTGGTCACCCAGCCAGGTACTGACGCCGCCCAACAGGACTTGACTTCGGTGATCGGACGAGAACCGGTACGTTCCCTGTGGTGTGGTCGTAGACGAAAGAAACAACTCAAACCTTGCCCAATTGCTTGGACTCTCTTTTAAGTCTCTTAGAAGGAAGGCCTTTAATTGCTGTTGTGATGAATTTCCAATTACGTCTCGGCTACTTAACCCAGAGATTCCAAAGCCAGCTAAGACTTCAAATCACAAAAGGGCGATTCTCCAATGGTCAGTCATCAAAGCCACATTCAAGAGATTGCCTCCAGTGTGCTGCTCAGTGTTGCAGTGCTGTAATCAAACAAGAAAATCTTCTAATATGCTGTCAACTTGCTGGAAAAATAATTCCAAAAAAAAAAAGACAACATTTTGAAAACAGAGGGATCAATGATGTGGAGGCGTATGGAAATCTTCTCTGAAGAGTCCAGTCCCAAAATGGGTCCAAAAGTCTACAACACGGCGTATTCCCAGGTGGTCACCCAGCCAGGTACTGACGCCGCCCAACAGGACTTGACTTCGGTGATCGGACGAGAACCGGTACGTTCCCTGTGGTGTGGTCGTAGACGAAAGAAACAACTCAAACCTTGCCCAATTGCTTGGACTCTCTTTTAAGTCTCTTAGAAGGAAGGCCTTTAATTGCTGTTGTGATGAATTTCCAATTACGTCTCGGCTACTTAACCCAGAGATTCCAAAGCCAGCTAAGACTTCAAATCACAAAAGGGCGATTCTCCAATGGTCAGTCATCAAAGCCACATTCAAGAGATTGCCTCCAGTGTGCTGCTCAGTGTTGCAGTGCTGTAATCAAACAAGAAAATCTTCTAATATGCTGTCAACTTGCTGGAAAAATAATTCCAAAAAAAAAAAGACAACATTTTGAAAACAGAGGGATCAATGATGTGGAGGCGTATGGAAATCTTCTCTGAAGAGTCCAGTCCCAAAATGGGTCCAAAAGTCTACAACACGGCGTATTCCCAGGTGGTCACCCAGCCAGGTACTGACGCCGCCCAACAGGACTTGACTTCGGTGATCGGACGAGAACCGGTACGTTCCCTGTGGTGTGGTCGTAGACGAAAGAAACAACTCAAACCTTGCCCAATTGCTTGGACTCTCTTTTAAGTCTCTTAGAAGGAAGGCCTTTAATTGCTGTTGTGATGAATTTCCAATTACGTCTCGGCTACTTAACCCAGAGATTCCAAAGCCAGCTAAGACTTCAAATCACAAAAGGGCGATTCTCCAATGGTCAGTCATCAAAGCCACATTCAAGAGATTGCCTCCAGTGTGCTGCTCAGTGTTGCAGTGCTGTAATCAAACAAGAAAATCTTCTAATATGCTGTCAACTTGCTGGAAAAATAATTCCAAAAAAAAAAAGACAACATTTTGAAAACAGAGGGATCAATGATGTGGAGGCGTATGGAAATCTTCTCTGAAGAGTCCAGTCCCAAAATGGGTCCAAAAGTCTACAACACGGCGTATTCCCAGGTGGTCACCCAGCCAGGTACTGACGCCGCCCAACAGGACTTGACTTCGGTGATCGGACGAGAACCGGTACGTTCCCTGTGGTGTGGTCGTAGACGAAAGAAACAACTCAAACCTTGCCCAATTGCTTGGACTCTCTTTTAAGTCTCTTAGAAGGAAGGCCTTTAATTGCTGTTGTGATGAATTTCCAATTACGTCTCGGCTACTTAACCCAGAGATTCCAAAGCCAGCTAAGACTTCAAATCACAAAAGGGCGATTCTCCAATGGTCAGTCATCAAAGCCACATTCAAGAGATTGCCTCCAGTGTGCTGCTCAGTGTTGCAGTGCTGTAATCAAACAAGAAAATCTTCTAATATGCTGTCAACTTGCTGGAAAAATAATTCCAAAAAAAAAAAGACAACATTTTGAAAACAGAGGGATCAATGATGTGGAGGCGTATGGAAATCTTCTCTGAAGAGTCCAGTCCCAAAATGGGTCCAAAAGTCTACAACACGGCGTATTCCCAGGTGGTCACCCAGCCAGGTACTGACGCCGCCCAACAGGACTTGACTTCGGTGATCGGACGAGAACCGGTACGTTCCCTGTGGTGTGGTCGTAGACGAAAGAAACAACTCAAACCTTGCCCAATTGCTTGGACTCTCTTTTAAGTCTCTTAGAAGGAAGGCCTTTAATTGCTGTTGTGATGAATTTCCAATTACGTCTCGGCTACTTAACCCAGAGATTCCAAAGCCAGCTAAGACTTCAAATCACAAAAGGGCGATTCTCCAATGGTCAGTCATCAAAGCCACATTCAAGAGATTGCCTCCAGTGTGCTGCTCAGTGTTGCAGTGCTGTAATCAAACAAGAAAATCTTCTAATATGCTGTCAACTTGCTGGAAAAATAATTCCAAAAAAAAAAAAGACAACATTTTGAAAACAGAGGGATCAATGATGTGGAGGCGTATGGAAATCTTCTCTGAAGAGTCCAGTCCCAAAATGGGTCCAAAAGTCTACAACACGGCGTATTCCCAGGTGGTCACCCAGCCAGGTACTGACGCCGCCCAACAGGACTTGACTTCGGTGATCGGACGAGAACCGGTACGTTCCCTGTGGTGTGGTCGTAGACGAAAGAAACAACTCAAACCTTGCCCAATTGCTTGGACTCTCTTTTAAGTCTCTTAGAAGGAAGGCCTTTAATTGCTGTTGTGATGAATTTCCAATTACGTCTCGGCTACTTAACCCAGAGATTCCAAAGCCAGCTAAGACTTCAAATCACAAAAGGGCGATTCTCCAATGGTCAGTCATCAAAGCCACATTCAAGAGATTGCCTCCAGTGTGCTGCTCAGTGTTGCAGTGCTGTAATCAAACAAGAAAATCTTCTAATATGCTGTCAACTTGCTGGAAAAATAATTCCAAAAAAAAAAAGACAACATTTTGAAAACAGAGGGATCAATGATGTGGAGGCGTATGGAAATCTTCTCTGAAGAGTCCAGTCCCAAAATGGGTCCAAAAGTCTACAACACGGCGTATTCCCAGGTGGTCACCCAGCCAGGTACTGACGCCGCCCAACAGGACTTGACTTCGGTGATCGGACGAGAACCGGTACGTTCCCTGTGGTGTGGTCGTAGACGAAAGAAACAACTCAAACCTTGCCCAATTGCTTGGACTCTCTTTTAAGTCTCTTAGAAGGAAGGCCTTTAATTGCTGTTGTGATGAATTTCCAATTACGTCTCGGCTACTTAACCCAGAGATTCCAAAGCCAGCTAAGACTTCAAATCACAAAAGGGCGATTCTCCAATGGTCAGTCATCAAAGCCACATTCAAGAGATTGCCTCCAGTGTGCTGCTCAGTGTTGCAGTGCTGTAATCAAACAAGAAAATCTTCTAATATGCTGTCAACTTGCTGGAAAAATAATTCCAAAAAAAAAAAGACAACATTTTGAAAACAGAGGGATCAATGATGTGGAGGCGTATGGAAATCTTCTCTGAAGAGTCCAGTCCCAAAATGGGTCCAAAAGTCTACAACACGGCGTATTCCCAGGTGGTCACCCAGCCAGGTACTGACGCCGCCCAACAGGACTTGACTTCGGTGATCGGACGAGAACCGGTACGTTCCCTGTGGTGTGGTCGTAGACGAAAGAAACAACTCAAACCTTGCCCAATTGCTTGGACTCTCTTTTAAGTCTCTTAGAAGGAAGGCCTTTAATTGCTGTTGTGATGAATTTCCAATTACGTCTCGGCTACTTAACCCAGAGATTCCAAAGCCAGCTAAGACTTCAAATCACAAAAGGGCGATTCTCCAATGGTCAGTCATCAAAGCCACATTCAAGAGATTGCCTCCAGTGTGCTGCTCAGTGTTGCAGTGCTGTAATCAAACAAGAAAATCTTCTAATATGCTGTCAACTTGCTGGAAAAATAATTCCAAAAAAAAAAAGACAACATTTTGAAAACAGAGGGATCAATGATGTGGAGGCGTATGGAAATCTTCTCTGAAGAGTCCAGTCCCAAAATGGGTCCAAAAGTCTACAACACGGCGTATTCCCAGGTGGTCACCCAGCCAGGTACTGACGCCGCCCAACAGGACTTGACTTCGGTGATCGGACGAGAACCGGTACGTTCCCTGTGGTGTGGTCGTAGACGAAAGAAACAACTCAAACCTTGCCCAATTGCTTGGACTCTCTTTTAAGTCTCTTAGAAGGAAGGCCTTTAATTGCTGTTGTGATGAATTTCCAATTACGTCTCGGCTACTTAACCCAGAGATTCCAAAGCCAGCTAAGACTTCAAATCACAAAAGGGCGATTCTCCAATGGTCAGTCATCAAAGCCACATTCAAGAGATTGCCTCCAGTGTGCTGCTCAGTGTTGCAGTGCTGTAATCAAACAAGAAAATCTTCTAATATGCTGTCAACTTGCTGGAAAAATAATTCCAAAAAAAAAAGACAACATTTTGAAAACAGAGGGATCAATGATGTGGAGGCGTATGGAAATCTTCTCTGAAGAGTCCAGTCCCAAAAT
Organism: Orbicella franksi; assembly: GCF_964199315.1. Lineage (NCBI taxonomy): Eukaryota > Metazoa > Cnidaria > Anthozoa > Scleractinia > Merulinidae > Orbicella > Orbicella franksi. Next base: position 23,539 of record NW_027670730.1, read on the forward strand.
GGGTCCAAAAGTCTACAACACGGCGTATTCCCAGGTGGTCACCCAGCCAGGTACTGACGCCGCCCAACAGGACTTGACTTCGGTGATCGGACGAGAACCGGTACGTTCCCTGTGGTGTGGTCGTAGACGAAAGAAACAACTCAAACCTTGCCAATTGCTTGGACTCTCTTTAAGTCTCTTAGAAGGAAGGCCTTTAATTGCTGTTGTGATGAATTTCCAATTACGTCTCGGCTACTTAACCCAGAGATTCCAAAGCCAGCTAAGACTTCAAATCACAAAAGGGCGATTCTCCAATGGTCAGTCATCAAAGCCACATTCAAGAGATTGCCTCCAGTGTGCTGCTCAGTGTTGCAGTGCTGTAATCAAACAAGAAAATCTTCTAATATGCTGTCAACTTGCTGGAAAAATAATTCCAAAAAAAAAAAGACAACATTTTGAAAACAGAGGGATCAATGATGTGGAGGCGTATGGAAATCTTCTCTGAAGAGTCCAGTCCCAAAATGGGTCCAAAAGTCTACAACACGGCGTATTCCCAGGTGGTCACCCAGCCAGGTACTGACGCCGCCCAACAGGACTTGACTTCGGTGATCGGACGAGAACCGGTACGTTCCCTGTGGTGTGGTCGTAGACGAAAGAAACAACTCAAACCTTGCCCAATTGCTTGGACTCTCTTTTAAGTCTCTTAGAAGGAAGGCCTTTAATTGCTGTTGTGATGAATTTCCAATTACGTCTCGGCTACTTAACCCAGAGATTCCAAAGCCAGCTAAGACTTCAAATCACAAAAGGGCGATTCTCCAATGGTCAGTCATCAAAGCCACATTCAAGAGATTGCCTCCAGTGTGCTGCTCAGTGTTGCAGTGCTGTAATCAAACAAGAAAATCTTCTAATATGCTGTCAACTTGCTGGAAAAATAATTCCAAAAAAAAAAGACAACATTTTGAAAACAGAGGGATCAATGATGTGGAGGCGTATGGAAATCTTCTCTGAAGAGTCCAGTCCCAAAATGGGTCCAAAAGTCTACAACACGGCGTATTCCCAGGTGGTCACCCAGCCAGGTACTGACGCCGCCCAACA
>NW_027670732.1:0-22669 GCF_964199315.1 Orbicella franksi
TATTAGAGGCATCCAAGAGTCACTTCTCAACTTTCTTAAGAGTCAAATGAGAATAAATTTCACTCCTTAATAAGCTGTCTTGACTGCAGTTGGCATGAAATAAGGTCTGATTAACTAAGAAATTCTCCAGACATCTATCACACGCGCTGACTTGAAAATTAAGGCTTCAAACCCGCATGGCATGTACAATAAAAGGCAATGTCCTGGAGGTTTGATCGTGCACCCAAAAGAGGCATCCCAGATTCTCTTCTCATCTTTCTATGAAGAGTTCAAATGAGAATAAATTCACTGAGAATAAACTAAGATCCTATTAAGAGGCATCCAAGAGTCACTTCTCAACTTTCTTAAGAGTTCAAATGAGAATTAAATTCACTCCTTAATAAGCTGTCTGACTGCAGTTGGCATGAAATAAGGTCTGATTAACTAAGAAATTCTCCAGACATCTATCACACGCGCTGACTTGAAAATTAAGGCTTCAAACCCGCATGGCATGTACAATAAAAGGCATGTCTGGAGGTTTGATCGTGCACCCCGGGCCCTATTAAAAAAGAGGCATCCCAGATTCACTTCTCAACTTTCTATGAAGAGTTCAAATGAGAATAAATTCACTGAGAATAAACTAAGATCCTATTAAGAGGCATCCAAGAGTCACTTCTCAACTTTCTTAAGAGTTCAAATGAGAATAAATTCACTCCTTAATAAGCTGTCTGACTGCAGTTGGCATGAAATAAGGTCTGATTAACTAAGAAATTCTCCAGACATCTATCACACGCGCTGACTTGAAAATTAAGGCTTCAAACCCGCATGCATGTACAATAAAAGGCATGTCTGGAGGTTTGATCGTGCACCCCGGGCCCTATTAAAAAAGAGGCATCCCAGATTCACTTCTCAACTTTCTATGAAGAGTTCAAATGAGAATAAATTCACTGAGAATAAACTAAGATCCTATTAAGAGGCATCCAAGAGTCACTTCTCAACTTTCTTAAGAGTTCAAATGAGAATAAATTCACTCCTTAATAAGCTGTCTGACTGCAGTTGGCATGAAATAAGGTCTGATTAACTAAGAAATTCTCCAGACATCTATCACACGCGCTGACTTGAAAATTAAGGCTTCAAACCCGCATGGCATGTACAATAAAAGGCATGTCTGGAGGTTTGATCGTGCACCCCGGGCCCTATTAAAAAAGAGGCATCCCAGATTCACTTCTCAACTTTCTATGAAGAGTTCAAATGAGAATAAATTCACTGAGAATAAACTAAGATCCTATTAAGAGGCATCCAAGAGTCACTTCTCAACTTTCTTAAGAGTTCAAATGAGAATAAATTCACTCCTTAATAAGCTGTCTGACTGCAGTTGGCATGAAATAAGGTCTGATTAACTAAGAAATTCTCCAGACATCTATCACACGCGCTGACTTGAAAATTAAGGCTTCAAACCCGCATGGCATGTACAATAAAAGGCATGTCTGGAGGTTTGATCGTGCACCCCGGGCCCTATTAAAAAAGAGGCATCCCAGATTCACTTCTCAACTTTCTATGAAGAGTTCAAATGAGAATAAATTCACTGAGAATAAACTAAGATCCTATTAAGAGGCATCCAAGAGTCACTTCTCAACTTTCTTAAGAGTTCAAATGAGAATAAATTCACTCCTTAATAAGCTGTCTGACTGCAGTTGGCATGAAATAAGGTCTGATTAACTAAGAAATTCTCCAGACATCTATCACACGCGCTGACTTGAAAATTAAGGCTTCAAACCCGCATGGCATGTACAATAAAAGGCATGTCTGGAGGTTTGATCCTGCACCCCGGGCCCTATTAAAAAAGAGGCATCCCAGATTCACTTCTCAACTTTCTATGAAGAGTTCAAATGAGAATAAATTCACTGAGAATAAACTAAGATCCTATTAAGAGGCATCCAAGAGTCACTTCTCAACTTTCTTAAGAGTTCAAATGAGAATAAATTCACTCCTTAATAAGCTGTCTGACTGCAGTTGGCATGAAATAAGGTCTGATTAACTAAGAAATTCTCCAGACATCTATCACACGCGCTGACTTGAAAATTAAGGCTTCAAACCCGCATGGCATGTACAATAAAAGGCATGTCTGGAGGTTTGATCCTGCACCCCGGGCCCTATTAAAAAAGAGGCATCCCAGATTCACTTCTCAACTTTCTATGAAGAGTTCAAATGAGAATAAATTCACTGAGAATAAACTAAGATCCTATTAAGAGGCATCCAAGAGTCACTTCTCAACTTTCTTAAGAGTTCAAATGAGAATAAATTCACTCCTTAATAAGCTGTCTGACTGCAGTTGGCATGAAATAAGGTCTGATTAACTAAGAAATTCTCCAGACATCTATCACACGCGCTGACTTGAAAATTAAGGCTTCAAACCCGCATGGCATGTACAATAAAAGGCATGTCTGGAGGTTTGATCGTGCACCCCGGGCCCTATTAAAAAAGAGGCATCCCAGATTCACTTCTCAACTTTCTATGAAGAGTTCAAATGAGAATAAATTCACTGAGAATAAACTAAGATCCTATTAAGAGGCATCCAAGAGTCACTTCTCAACTTTCTTAAGAGTTCAAATGAGAATAAATTCACTCCTTAATAAGCTGTCTGACTGCAGTTGGCATGAAATAAGGTCTGATTAACTAAGAAATTCTCCAGACATCTATCACACGCGCTGACTTGAAAATTAAGGCTTCAAACCCGCATGGCATGTACAATAAAAGGCATGTCTGGAGGTTTGATCGTGCACCCCGGGCCCTATTAAAAAAGAGGCATCCCAGATTCACTTCTCAACTTTCTATGAAGAGTTCAAATGAGAATAAATTCACTGAGAATAAACTAAGATCCTATTAAGAGGCATCCAAGAGTCACTTCTCAACTTTCTTAAGAGTTCAAATGAGAATAAATTCACTCCTTAATAAGCTGTCTGACTGCAGTTGGCATGAAATAAGGTCTGATTAACTAAGAAATTCTCCAGACATCTATCACACGCGCTGACTTGAAAATTAAGGCTTCAAACCCGCATGGCATGTACAATAAAAGGCATGTCTGGAGGTTTGATCGTGCACCCCGGGCCCTATTAAAAAAGAGGCATCCCAGATTCACTTCTCAACTTTCTATGAAGAGTTCAAATGAGAATAAATTCACTGAGAATAAACTAAGATCCTATTAAGAGGCATCCAAGAGTCACTTCTCAACTTTCTTAAGAGTTCAAATGAGAATAAATTCACTCCTTAATAAGCTGTCTGACTGCAGTTGGCATGAAATAAGGTCTGATTAACTAAGAAATTCTCCAGACATCTATCACACGCGCTGACTTGAAAATTAAGGCTTCAAACCCGCATGGCATGTACAATAAAAGGCATGTCTGGAGGTTTGATCCTGCACCCCGGGCCCTATTAAAAAAGAGGCATCCCAGATTCACTTCTCAACTTTCTATGAAGAGTTCAAATGAGAATAAATTCACTGAGAATAAACTAAGATCCTATTAAGAGGCATCCAAGAGTCACTTCTCAACTTTCTTAAGAGTTCAAATGAGAATAAATTCACTCCTTAATAAGCTGTCTGACTGCAGTTGGCATGAAATAAGGTCTGATTAACTAAGAAATTCTCCAGACATCTATCACACGCGCTGACTTGAAAATTAAGGCTTCAAACCCGCATGGCATGTACAATAAAAGGCATGTCTGGAGGTTTGATCGTGCACCCCGGGCCCTATTAAAAAAGAGGCATCCCAGATTCACTTCTCAACTTTCTATGAAGAGTTCAAATGAGAATAAATTCACTGAGAATAAACTAAGATCCTATTAAGAGGCATCCAAGAGTCACTTCTCAACTTTCTTAAGAGTTCAAATGAGAATAAATTCACTCCTTAATAAGCTGTCTGACTGCAGTTGGCATGAAATAAGGTCTGATTAACTAAGAAATTCTCCAGACATCTATCACACGCGCTGACTTGAAAATTAAGGCTTCAAACCCGCATGGCATGTACAATAAAAGGCATGTCTGGAGGTTTGATCCTGCACCCCGGGCCCTATTAAAAAAGAGGCATCCCAGATTCACTTCTCAACTTTCTATGAAGAGTTCAAATGAGAATAAATTCACTGAGAATAAACTAAGATCCTATTAAGAGGCATCCAAGAGTCACTTCTCAACTTTCTTAAGAGTTCAAATGAGAATAAATTCACTCCTTAATAAGCTGTCTGACTGCAGTTGGCATGAAATAAGGTCTGATTAACTAAGAAATTCTCCAGACATCTATCACACGCGCTGACTTGAAAATTAAGGCTTCAAACCCGCATGGCATGTACAATAAAAGGCATGTCTGGAGGTTTGATCGTGCACCCCGGGCCCTATTAAAAAAGAGGCATCCCAGATTCACTTCTCAACTTTCTATGAAGAGTTCAAATGAGAATAAATTCACTGAGAATAAACTAAGATCCTATTAAGAGGCATCCAAGAGTCACTTCTCAACTTTCTTAAGAGTTCAAATGAGAATAAATTCACTCCTTAATAAGCTGTCTGACTGCAGTTGGCATGAAATAAGGTCTGATTAACTAAGAAATTCTCCAGACATCTATCACACGCGCTGACTTGAAAATTAAGGCTTCAAACCCGCATGGCATGTACAATAAAAGGCATGTCTGGAGGTTTGATCGTGCACCCCGGGCCCTATTAAAAAAGAGGCATCCCAGATTCACTTCTCAACTTTCTATGAAGAGTTCAAATGAGAATAAATTCACTGAGAATAAACTAAGATCCTATTAAGAGGCATCCAAGAGTCACTTCTCAACTTTCTTAAGAGTTCAAATGAGAATAAATTCACTCCTTAATAAGCTGTCTGACTGCAGTTGGCATGAAATAAGGTCTGATTAACTAAGAAATTCTCCAGACATCTATCACACGCGCTGACTTGAAAATTAAGGCTTCAAACCCGCATGGCATGTACAATAAAAGGCATGTCTGGAGGTTTGATCCTGCACCCCGGGCCCTATTAAAAAAGAGGCATCCCAGATTCACTTCTCAACTTTCTATGAAGAGTTCAAATGAGAATAAATTCACTGAGAATAAACTAAGATCCTATTAAGAGGCATCCAAGAGTCACTTCTCAACTTTCTTAAGAGTTCAAATGAGAATAAATTCACTCCTTAATAAGCTGTCTGACTGCAGTTGGCATGAAATAAGGTCTGATTAACTAAGAAATTCTCCAGACATCTATCACACGCGCTGACTTGAAAATTAAGGCTTCAAACCCGCATGGCATGTACAATAAAAGGCATGTCTGGAGGTTTGATCGTGCACCCCGGGCCCTATTAAAAAAGAGGCATCCCAGATTCACTTCTCAACTTTCTATGAAGAGTTCAAATGAGAATAAATTCACTGAGAATAAACTAAGATCCTATTAAGAGGCATCCAAGAGTCACTTCTCAACTTTCTTAAGAGTTCAAATGAGAATAAATTCACTCCTTAATAAGCTGTCTGACTGCAGTTGGCATGAAATAAGGTCTGATTAACTAAGAAATTCTCCAGACATCTATCACACGCGCTGACTTGAAAATTAAGGCTTCAAACCCGCATGGCATGTACAATAAAAGGCATGTCTGGAGGTTTGATCGTGCACCCCGGGCCCTATTAAAAAAGAGGCATCCCAGATTCACTTCTCAACTTTCTATGAAGAGTTCAAATGAGAATAAATTCACTGAGAATAAACTAAGATCCTATTAAGAGGCATCCAAGAGTCACTTCTCAACTTTCTTAAGAGTTCAAATGAGAATAAATTCACTCCTTAATAAGCTGTCTGACTGCAGTTGGCATGAAATAAGGTCTGATTAACTAAGAAATTCTCCAGACATCTATCACACGCGCTGACTTGAAAATTAAGGCTTCAAACCCGCATGGCATGTACAATAAAAGGCATGTCTGGAGGTTTGATCCTGCACCCCGGGCCCTATTAAAAAAGAGGCATCCCAGATTCACTTCTCAACTTTCTATGAAGAGTTCAAATGAGAATAAATTCACTGAGAATAAACTAAGATCCTATTAAGAGGCATCCAAGAGTCACTTCTCAACTTTCTTAAGAGTTCAAATGAGAATAAATTCACTCCTTAATAAGCTGTCTGACTGCAGTTGGCATGAAATAAGGTCTGATTAACTAAGAAATTCTCCAGACATCTATCACACGCGCTGACTTGAAAATTAAGGCTTCAAACCCGCATGGCATGTACAATAAAAGGCATGTCTGGAGGTTTGATCGTGCACCCCGGGCCCTATTAAAAAAGAGGCATCCCAGATTCACTTCTCAACTTTCTATGAAGAGTTCAAATGAGAATAAATTCACTGAGAATAAACTAAGATCCTATTAAGAGGCATCCAAGAGTCACTTCTCAACTTTCTTAAGAGTTCAAATGAGAATAAATTCACTCCTTAATAAGCTGTCTGACTGCAGTTGGCATGAAATAAGGTCTGATTAACTAAGAAATTCTCCAGACATCTATCACACGCGCTGACTTGAAAATTAAGGCTTCAAACCCGCATGGCATGTACAATAAAAGGCATGTCTGGAGGTTTGATCGTGCACCCCGGGCCCTATTAAAAAAGAGGCATCCCAGATTCACTTCTCAACTTTCTATGAAGAGTTCAAATGAGAATAAATTCACTGAGAATAAACTAAGATCCTATTAAGAGGCATCCAAGAGTCACTTCTCAACTTTCTTAAGAGTTCAAATGAGAATAAATTCACTCCTTAATAAGCTGTCTGACTGCAGTTGGCATGAAATAAGGTCTGATTAACTAAGAAATTCTCCAGACATCTATCACACGCGCTGACTTGAAAATTAAGGCTTCAAACCCGCATGGCATGTACAATAAAAGGCATGTCTGGAGGTTTGATCGTGCACCCCGGGCCCTATTAAAAAAGAGGCATCCCAGATTCACTTCTCAACTTTCTATGAAGAGTTCAAATGAGAATAAATTCACTGAGAATAAACTAAGATCCTATTAAGAGGCATCCAAGAGTCACTTCTCAACTTTCTTAAGAGTTCAAATGAGAATAAATTCACTCCTTAATAAGCTGTCTGACTGCAGTTGGCATGAAATAAGGTCTGATTAACTAAGAAATTCTCCAGACATCTATCACACGCGCTGACTTGAAAATTAAGGCTTCAAACCCGCATGGCATGTACAATAAAAGGCATGTCTGGAGGTTTGATCGTGCACCCCGGGCCCTATTAAAAAAGAGGCATCCCAGATTCACTTCTCAACTTTCTATGAAGAGTTCAAATGAGAATAAATTCACTGAGAATAAACTAAGATCCTATTAAGAGGCATCCAAGAGTCACTTCTCAACTTTCTTAAGAGTTCAAATGAGAATAAATTCACTCCTTAATAAGCTGTCTGACTGCAGTTGGCATGAAATAAGGTCTGATTAACTAAGAAATTCTCCAGACATCTATCACACGCGCTGACTTGAAAATTAAGGCTTCAAACCCGCATGGCATGTACAATAAAAGGCATGTCTGGAGGTTTGATCCTGCACCCCGGGCCCTATTAAAAAAGAGGCATCCCAGATTCACTTCTCAACTTTCTATGAAGAGTTCAAATGAGAATAAATTCACTGAGAATAAACTAAGATCCTATTAAGAGGCATCCAAGAGTCACTTCTCAACTTTCTTAAGAGTTCAAATGAGAATAAATTCACTCCTTAATAAGCTGTCTGACTGCAGTTGGCATGAAATAAGGTCTGATTAACTAAGAAATTCTCCAGACATCTATCACACGCGCTGACTTGAAAATTAAGGCTTCAAACCCGCATGGCATGTACAATAAAAGGCATGTCTGGAGGTTTGATCGTGCACCCCGGGCCCTATTAAAAAAGAGGCATCCCAGATTCACTTCTCAACTTTCTATGAAGAGTTCAAATGAGAATAAATTCACTGAGAATAAACTAAGATCCTATTAAGAGGCATCCAAGAGTCACTTCTCAACTTTCTTAAGAGTTCAAATGAGAATAAATTCACTCCTTAATAAGCTGTCTGACTGCAGTTGGCATGAAATAAGGTCTGATTAACTAAGAAATTCTCCAGACATCTATCACACGCGCTGACTTGAAAATTAAGGCTTCAAACCCGCATGGCATGTACAATAAAAGGCAAGTCTGGAGGTTTGATCCTGCACCCCGGGCCCTATTAAAAAAGAGGCATCCCAGATTCACTTCTCAACTTTCTATGAAGAGTTCAAATGAGAATAAATTCACTGAGAATAAACTAAGATCCTATTAAGAGGCATCCAAGAGTCACTTCTCAACTTTCTTAAGAGTTCAAATGAGAATAAATTCACTCCTTAATAAGCTGTCTGACTGCAGTTGGCATGAAATAAGGTCTGATTAACTAAGAAATTCTCCAGACATCTATCACACGCGCTGACTTGAAAATTAAGGCTTCAAACCCGCATGGCATGTACAATAAAAGGCATGTCTGGAGGTTTGATCGTGCACCCCGGGCCCTATTAAAAAAGAGGCATCCCAGATTCACTTCTCAACTTTCTATGAAGAGTTCAAATGAGAATAAATTCACTGAGAATAAACTAAGATCCTATTAAGAGGCATCCAAGAGTCACTTCTCAACTTTCTTAAGAGTTCAAATGAGAATAAATTCACTCCTTAATAAGCTGTCTGACTGCAGTTGGCATGAAATAAGGTCTGATTAACTAAGAAATTCTCCAGACATCTATCACACGCGCTGACTTGAAAATTAAGGCTTCAAACCCGCATGGCATGTACAATAAAAGGCATGTCTGGAGGTTTGATCGTGCACCCCGGGCCCTATTAAAAAAGAGGCATCCCAGATTCACTTCTCAACTTTCTATGAAGAGTTCAAATGAGAATAAATTCACTGAGAATAAACTAAGATCCTATTAAGAGGCATCCAAGAGTCACTTCTCAACTTTCTTAAGAGTTCAAATGAGAATAAATTCACTCCTTAATAAGCTGTCTGACTGCAGTTGGCATGAAATAAGGTCTGATTAACTAAGAAATTCTCCAGACATCTATCACACGCGCTGACTTGAAAATTAAGGCTTCAAACCCGCATGGCATGTACAATAAAAGGCATGTCTGGAGGTTTGATCGTGCACCCCGGGCCCTATTAAAAAAGAGGCATCCCAGATTCACTTCTCAACTTTCTATGAAGAGTTCAAATGAGAATAAATTCACTGAGAATAAACTAAGATCCTATTAAGAGGCATCCAAGAGTCACTTCTCAACTTTCTTAAGAGTTCAAATGAGAATAAATTCACTCCTTAATAAGCTGTCTGACTGCAGTTGGCATGAAATAAGGTCTGATTAACTAAGAAATTCTCCAGACATCTATCACACGCGCTGACTTGAAAATTAAGGCTTCAAACCCGCATGGCATGTACAATAAAAGGCATGTCTGGAGGTTTGATCGTGCACCCCGGGCCCTATTAAAAAAGAGGCATCCCAGATTCACTTCTCAACTTTCTATGAAGAGTTCAAATGAGAATAAATTCACTGAGAATAAACTAAGATCCTATTAAGAGGCATCCAAGAGTCACTTCTCAACTTTCTTAAGAGTTCAAATGAGAATAAATTCACTCCTTAATAAGCTGTCTGACTGCAGTTGGCATGAAATAAGGTCTGATTAACTAAGAAATTCTCCAGACATCTATCACACGCGCTGACTTGAAAATTAAGGCTTCAAACCCGCATGGCATGTACAATAAAAGGCATGTCTGGAGGTTTGATCGTGCACCCCGGGCCCTATTAAAAAAGAGGCATCCCAGATTCACTTCTCAACTTTCTATGAAGAGTTCAAATGAGAATAAATTCACTGAGAATAAACTAAGATCCTATTAAGAGGCATCCAAGAGTCACTTCTCAACTTTCTTAAGAGTTCAAATGAGAATAAATTCACTCCTTAATAAGCTGTCTGACTGCAGTTGGCATGAAATAAGGTCTGATTAACTAAGAAATTCTCCAGACATCTATCACACGCGCTGACTTGAAAATTAAGGCTTCAAACCCGCATGGCATGTACAATAAAAGGCATGTCTGGAGGTTTGATCGTGCACCCCGGGCCCTATTAAAAAAGAGGCATCCCAGATTCACTTCTCAACTTTCTATGAAGAGTTCAAATGAGAATAAATTCACTGAGAATAAACTAAGATCCTATTAAGAGGCATCCAAGAGTCACTTCTCAACTTTCTTAAGAGTTCAAATGAGAATAAATTCACTCCTTAATAAGCTGTCTGACTGCAGTTGGCATGAAATAAGGTCTGATTAACTAAGAAATTCTCCAGACATCTATCACACGCGCTGACTTGAAAATTAAGGCTTCAAACCCGCATGGCATGTACAATAAAAGGCATGTCTGGAGGTTTGATCGTGCACCCCGGGCCCTATTAAAAAAGAGGCATCCCAGATTCACTTCTCAACTTTCTATGAAGAGTTCAAATGAGAATAAATTCACTGAGAATAAACTAAGATCCTATTAAGAGGCATCCAAGAGTCACTTCTCAACTTTCTTAAGAGTTCAAATGAGAATAAATTCACTCCTTAATAAGCTGTCTGACTGCAGTTGGCATGAAATAAGGTCTGATTAACTAAGAAATTCTCCAGACATCTATCACACGCGCTGACTTGAAAATTAAGGCTTCAAACCCGCATGGCATGTACAATAAAAGGCATGTCTGGAGGTTTGATCGTGCACCCCGGGCCCTATTAAAAAAGAGGCATCCCAGATTCACTTCTCAACTTTCTATGAAGAGTTCAAATGAGAATAAATTCACTGAGAATAAACTAAGATCCTATTAAGAGGCATCCAAGAGTCACTTCTCAACTTTCTTAAGAGTTCAAATGAGAATAAATTCACTCCTTAATAAGCTGTCTGACTGCAGTTGGCATGAAATAAGGTCTGATTAACTAAGAAATTCTCCAGACATCTATCACACGCGCTGACTTGAAAATTAAGGCTTCAAACCCGCATGGCATGTACAATAAAAGGCATGTCTGGAGGTTTGATCGTGCACCCCGGGCCCTATTAAAAAAGAGGCATCCCAGATTCACTTCTCAACTTTCTATGAAGAGTTCAAATGAGAATAAATTCACTGAGAATAAACTAAGATCCTATTAAGAGGCATCCAAGAGTCACTTCTCAACTTTCTTAAGAGTTCAAATGAGAATAAATTCACTCCTTAATAAGCTGTCTGACTGCAGTTGGCATGAAATAAGGTCTGATTAACTAAGAAATTCTCCAGACATCTATCACACGCGCTGACTTGAAAATTAAGGCTTCAAACCCGCATGGCATGTACAATAAAAGGCATGTCTGGAGGTTTGATCGTGCACCCCGGGCCCTATTAAAAAAGAGGCATCCCAGATTCACTTCTCAACTTTCTATGAAGAGTTCAAATGAGAATAAATTCACTGAGAATAAACTAAGATCCTATTAAGAGGCATCCAAGAGTCACTTCTCAACTTTCTTAAGAGTTCAAATGAGAATAAATTCACTCCTTAATAAGCTGTCTGACTGCAGTTGGCATGAAATAAGGTCTGATTAACTAAGAAATTCTCCAGACATCTATCACACGCGCTGACTTGAAAATTAAGGCTTCAAACCCGCATGGCATGTACAATAAAAGGCATGTCTGGAGGTTTGATCCTGCACCCCGGGCCCTATTAAAAAAGAGGCATCCCAGATTCACTTCTCAACTTTCTATGAAGAGTTCAAATGAGAATAAATTCACTGAGAATAAACTAAGATCCTATTAAGAGGCATCCAAGAGTCACTTCTCAACTTTCTTAAGAGTTCAAATGAGAATAAATTCACTCCTTAATAAGCTGTCTGACTGCAGTTGGCATGAAATAAGGTCTGATTAACTAAGAAATTCTCCAGACATCTATCACACGCGCTGACTTGAAAATTAAGGCTTCAAACCCGCATGGCATGTACAATAAAAGGCATGTCTGGAGGTTTGATCGTGCACCCCGGGCCCTATTAAAAAAGAGGCATCCCAGATTCACTTCTCAACTTTCTATGAAGAGTTCAAATGAGAATAAATTCACTGAGAATAAACTAAGATCCTATTAAGAGGCATCCAAGAGTCACTTCTCAACTTTCTTAAGAGTTCAAATGAGAATAAATTCACTCCTTAATAAGCTGTCTGACTGCAGTTGGCATGAAATAAGGTCTGATTAACTAAGAAATTCTCCAGACATCTATCACACGCGCTGACTTGAAAATTAAGGCTTCAAACCCGCATGGCATGTACAATAAAAGGCATGTCTGGAGGTTTGATCGTGCACCCCGGGCCCTATTAAAAAAGAGGCATCCCAGATTCACTTCTCAACTTTCTATGAAGAGTTCAAATGAGAATAAATTCACTGAGAATAAACTAAGATCCTATTAAGAGGCATCCAAGAGTCACTTCTCAACTTTCTTAAGAGTTCAAATGAGAATAAATTCACTCCTTAATAAGCTGTCTGACTGCAGTTGGCATGAAATAAGGTCTGATTAACTAAGAAATTCTCCAGACATCTATCACACGCGCTGACTTGAAAATTAAGGCTTCAAACCCGCATGGCATGTACAATAAAAGGCATGTCTGGAGGTTTGATCGTGCACCCCGGGCCCTATTAAAAAAGAGGCATCCCAGATTCACTTCTCAACTTTCTATGAAGAGTTCAAATGAGAATAAATTCACTGAGAATAAACTAAGATCCTATTAAGAGGCATCCAAGAGTCACTTCTCAACTTTCTTAAGAGTTCAAATGAGAATAAATTCACTCCTTAATAAGCTGTCTGACTGCAGTTGGCATGAAATAAGGTCTGATTAACTAAGAAATTCTCCAGACATCTATCACACGCGCTGACTTGAAAATTAAGGCTTCAAACCCGCATGGCATGTACAATAAAAGGCATGTCTGGAGGTTTGATCGTGCACCCCGGGCCCTATTAAAAAAGAGGCATCCCAGATTCACTTCTCAACTTTCTATGAAGAGTTCAAATGAGAATAAATTCACTGAGAATAAACTAAGATCCTATTAAGAGGCATCCAAGAGTCACTTCTCAACTTTCTTAAGAGTTCAAATGAGAATAAATTCACTCCTTAATAAGCTGTCTGACTGCAGTTGGCATGAAATAAGGTCTGATTAACTAAGAAATTCTCCAGACATCTATCACACGCGCTGACTTGAAAATTAAGGCTTCAAACCCGCATGGCATGTACAATAAAAGGCATGTCTGGAGGTTTGATCCTGCACCCCGGGCCCTATTAAAAAAGAGGCATCCCAGATTCACTTCTCAACTTTCTATGAAGAGTTCAAATGAGAATAAATTCACTGAGAATAAACTAAGATCCTATTAAGAGGCATCCAAGAGTCACTTCTCAACTTTCTTAAGAGTTCAAATGAGAATAAATTCACTCCTTAATAAGCTGTCTGACTGCAGTTGGCATGAAATAAGGTCTGATTAACTAAGAAATTCTCCAGACATCTATCACACGCGCTGACTTGAAAATTAAGGCTTCAAACCCGCATGGCATGTACAATAAAAGGCATGTCTGGAGGTTTGATCGTGCACCCCGGGCCCTATTAAAAAAGAGGCATCCCAGATTCACTTCTCAACTTTCTATGAAGAGTTCAAATGAGAATAAATTCACTGAGAATAAACTAAGATCCTATTAAGAGGCATCCAAGAGTCACTTCTCAACTTTCTTAAGAGTTCAAATGAGAATAAATTCACTCCTTAATAAGCTGTCTGACTGCAGTTGGCATGAAATAAGGTCTGATTAACTAAGAAATTCTCCAGACATCTATCACACGCGCTGACTTGAAAATTAAGGCTTCAAACCCGCATGGCATGTACAATAAAAGGCATGTCTGGAGGTTTGATCCTGCACCCCGGGCCCTATTAAAAAAGAGGCATCCCAGATTCACTTCTCAACTTTCTATGAAGAGTTCAAATGAGAATAAATTCACTGAGAATAAACTAAGATCCTATTAAGAGGCATCCAAGAGTCACTTCTCAACTTTCTTAAGAGTTCAAATGAGAATAAATTCACTCCTTAATAAGCTGTCTGACTGCAGTTGGCATGAAATAAGGTCTGATTAACTAAGAAATTCTCCAGACATCTATCACACGCGCTGACTTGAAAATTAAGGCTTCAAACCCGCATGGCATGTACAATAAAAGGCATGTCTGGAGGTTTGATCCTGCACCCCGGGCCCTATTAAAAAAGAGGCATCCCAGATTCACTTCTCAACTTTCTATGAAGAGTTCAAATGAGAATAAATTCACTGAGAATAAACTAAGATCCTATTAAGAGGCATCCAAGAGTCACTTCTCAACTTTCTTAAGAGTTCAAATGAGAATAAATTCACTCCTTAATAAGCTGTCTGACTGCAGTTGGCATGAAATAAGGTCTGATTAACTAAGAAATTCTCCAGACATCTATCACACGCGCTGACTTGAAAATTAAGGCTTCAAACCCGCATGGCATGTACAATAAAAGGCATGTCTGGAGGTTTGATCCTGCACCCCGGGCCCTATTAAAAAAGAGGCATCCCAGATTCACTTCTCAACTTTCTATGAAGAGTTCAAATGAGAATAAATTCACTGAGAATAAACTAAGATCCTATTAAGAGGCATCCAAGAGTCACTTCTCAACTTTCTTAAGAGTTCAAATGAGAATAAATTCACTCCTTAATAAGCTGTCTGACTGCAGTTGGCATGAAATAAGGTCTGATTAACTAAGAAATTCTCCAGACATCTATCACACGCGCTGACTTGAAAATTAAGGCTTCAAACCCGCATGGCATGTACAATAAAAGGCATGTCTGGAGGTTTGATCGTGCACCCCGGGCCCTATTAAAAAAGAGGCATCCCAGATTCACTTCTCAACTTTCTATGAAGAGTTCAAATGAGAATAAATTCACTGAGAATAAACTAAGATCCTATTAAGAGGCATCCAAGAGTCACTTCTCAACTTTCTTAAGAGTTCAAATGAGAATAAATTCACTCCTTAATAAGCTGTCTGACTGCAGTTGGCATGAAATAAGGTCTGATTAACTAAGAAATTCTCCAGACATCTATCACACGCGCTGACTTGAAAATTAAGGCTTCAAACCCGCATGGCATGTACAATAAAAGGCATGTCTGGAGGTTTGATCGTGCACCCCGGGCCCTATTAAAAAAGAGGCATCCCAGATTCACTTCTCAACTTTCTATGAAGAGTTCAAATGAGAATAAATTCACTGAGAATAAACTAAGATCCTATTAAGAGGCATCCAAGAGTCACTTCTCAACTTTCTTAAGAGTTCAAATGAGAATAAATTCACTCCTTAATAAGCTGTCTGACTGCAGTTGGCATGAAATAAGGTCTGATTAACTAAGAAATTCTCCAGACATCTATCACACGCGCTGACTTGAAAATTAAGGCTTCAAACCCGCATGGCATGTACAATAAAAGGCATGTCTGGAGGTTTGATCGTGCACCCCGGGCCCTATTAAAAAAGAGGCATCCCAGATTCACTTCTCAACTTTCTATGAAGAGTTCAAATGAGAATAAATTCACTGAGAATAAACTAAGATCCTATTAAGAGGCATCCAAGAGTCACTTCTCAACTTTCTTAAGAGTTCAAATGAGAATAAATTCACTCCTTAATAAGCTGTCTGACTGCAGTTGGCATGAAATAAGGTCTGATTAACTAAGAAATTCTCCAGACATCTATCACACGCGCTGACTTGAAAATTAAGGCTTCAAACCCGCATGGCATGTACAATAAAAGGCATGTCTGGAGGTTTGATCGTGCACCCCGGGCCCTATTAAAAAAGAGGCATCCCAGATTCACTTCTCAACTTTCTATGAAGAGTTCAAATGAGAATAAATTCACTGAGAATAAACTAAGATCCTATTAAGAGGCATCCAAGAGTCACTTCTCAACTTTCTTAAGAGTTCAAATGAGAATAAATTCACTCCTTAATAAGCTGTCTGACTGCAGTTGGCATGAAATAAGGTCTGATTAACTAAGAAATTCTCCAGACATCTATCACACGCGCTGACTTGAAAATTAAGGCTTCAAACCCGCATGGCATGTACAATAAAAGGCATGTCTGGAGGTTTGATCGTGCACCCCGGGCCCTATTAAAAAAGAGGCATCCCAGATTCACTTCTCAACTTTCTATGAAGAGTTCAAATGAGAATAAATTCACTGAGAATAAACTAAGATCCTATTAAGAGGCATCCAAGAGTCACTTCTCAACTTTCTTAAGAGTTCAAATGAGAATAAATTCACTCCTTAATAAGCTGTCTGACTGCAGTTGGCATGAAATAAGGTCTGATTAACTAAGAAATTCTCCAGACATCTATCACACGCGCTGACTTGAAAATTAAGGCTTCAAACCCGCATGGCATGTACAATAAAAGGCATGTCTGGAGGTTTGATCGTGCACCCCGGGCCCTATTAAAAAAGAGGCATCCCAGATTCACTTCTCAACTTTCTATGAAGAGTTCAAATGAGAATAAATTCACTGAGAATAAACTAAGATCCTATTAAGAGGCATCCAAGAGTCACTTCTCAACTTTCTTAAGAGTTCAAATGAGAATAAATTCACTCCTTAATAAGCTGTCTGACTGCAGTTGGCATGAAATAAGGTCTGATTAACTAAGAAATTCTCCAGACATCTATCACACGCGCTGACTTGAAAATTAAGGCTTCAAACCCGCATGGCATGTACAATAAAAGGCATGTCTGGAGGTTTGATCGTGCACCCCGGGCCCTATTAAAAAAGAGGCATCCCAGATTCACTTCTCAACTTTCTATGAAGAGTTCAAATGAGAATAAATTCACTGAGAATAAACTAAGATCCTATTAAGAGGCATCCAAGAGTCACTTCTCAACTTTCTTAAGAGTTCAAATGAGAATAAATTCACTCCTTAATAAGCTGTCTGACTGCAGTTGGCATGAAATAAGGTCTGATTAACTAAGAAATTCTCCAGACATCTATCACACGCGCTGACTTGAAAATTAAGGCTTCAAACCCGCATGGCATGTACAATAAAAGGCATGTCTGGAGGTTTGATCCTGCACCCCGGGCCCTATTAAAAAAGAGGCATCCCAGATTCACTTCTCAACTTTCTATGAAGAGTTCAAATGAGAATAAATTCACTGAGAATAAACTAAGATCCTATTAAGAGGCATCCAAGAGTCACTTCTCAACTTTCTTAAGAGTTCAAATGAGAATAAATTCACTCCTTAATAAGCTGTCTGACTGCAGTTGGCATGAAATAAGGTCTGATTAACTAAGAAATTCTCCAGACATCTATCACACGCGCTGACTTGAAAATTAAGGCTTCAAACCCGCATGGCATGTACAATAAAAGGCATGTCTGGAGGTTTGATCGTGCACCCCGGGCCCTATTAAAAAAGAGGCATCCCAGATTCACTTCTCAACTTTCTATGAAGAGTTCAAATGAGAATAAATTCACTGAGAATAAACTAAGATCCTATTAAGAGGCATCCAAGAGTCACTTCTCAACTTTCTTAAGAGTTCAAATGAGAATAAATTCACTCCTTAATAAGCTGTCTGACTGCAGTTGGCATGAAATAAGGTCTGATTAACTAAGAAATTCTCCAGACATCTATCACACGCGCTGACTTGAAAATTAAGGCTTCAAACCCGCATGGCATGTACAATAAAAGGCATGTCTGGAGGTTTGATCGTGCACCCCGGGCCCTATTAAAAAAGAGGCATCCCAGATTCACTTCTCAACTTTCTATGAAGAGTTCAAATGAGAATAAATTCACTGAGAATAAACTAAGATCCTATTAAGAGGCATCCAAGAGTCACTTCTCAACTTTCTTAAGAGTTCAAATGAGAATAAATTCACTCCTTAATAAGCTGTCTGACTGCAGTTGGCATGAAATAAGGTCTGATTAACTAAGAAATTCTCCAGACATCTATCACACGCGCTGACTTGAAAATTAAGGCTTCAAACCCGCATGGCATGTACAATAAAAGGCATGTCTGGAGGTTTGATCGTGCACCCCGGGCCCTATTAAAAAAGAGGCATCCCAGATTCACTTCTCAACTTTCTATGAAGAGTTCAAATGAGAATAAATTCACTGAGAATAAACTAAGATCCTATTAAGAGGCATCCAAGAGTCACTTCTCAACTTTCTTAAGAGTTCAAATGAGAATAAATTCACTCCTTAATAAGCTGTCTGACTGCAGTTGGCATGAAATAAGGTCTGATTAACTAAGAAATTCTCCAGACATCTATCACACGCGCTGACTTGAAAATTAAGGCTTCAAACCCGCATGGCATGTACAATAAAAGGCATGTCTGGAGGTTTGATCCTGCACCCCGGGCCCTATTAAAAAAGAGGCATCCCAGATTCACTTCTCAACTTTCTATGAAGAGTTCAAATGAGAATAAATTCACTGAGAATAAACTAAGATCCTATTAAGAGGCATCCAAGAGTCACTTCTCAACTTTCTTAAGAGTTCAAATGAGAATAAATTCACTCCTTAATAAGCTGTCTGACTGCAGTTGGCATGAAATAAGGTCTGATTAACTAAGAAATTCTCCAGACATCTATCACACGCGCTGACTTGAAAATTAAGGCTTCAACCCGCATGGCATGTACAATAAAAGGCATGTCTGGAGGTTTGATCGTGCACCCCGGGCCCTATTAAAAAAGAGGCATCCCAGATTCACTTCTCAACTTTCTATGAAGAGTTCAAATGAGAATAAATTCACTGAGAATAAACTAAGATCCTATTAAGAGGCATCCAAGAGTCACTTCTCAACTTTCTTAAGAGTTCAAATGAGAATAAATTCACTCCTTAATAAGCTGTCTGACTGCAGTTGGCATGAAATAAGGTCTGATTAACTAAGAAATTCTCCAGACATCTATCACACGCGCTGACTTGAAAATTAAGGCTTCAAACCCGCATGGCATGTACAATAAAAGGCATGTCTGGAGGTTTGATCGTGCACCCCGGGCCCTATTAAAAAAGAGGCATCCCAGATTCACTTCTCAACTTTCTATGAAGAGTTCAAATGAGAATAAATTCACTGAGAATAAACTAAGATCCTATTAAGAGGCATCCAAGAGTCACTTCTCAACTTTCTTAAGAGTTCAAATGAGAATAAATTCACTCCTTAATAAGCTGTCTGACTGCAGTTGGCATGAAATAAGGTCTGATTAACTAAGAAATTCTCCAGACATCTATCACACGCGCTGACTTGAAAATTAAGGCTTCAAACCCGCATGGCATGTACAATAAAAGGCATGTCTGGAGGTTTGATCGTGCACCCCGGGCCCTATTAAAAAAGAGGCATCCCAGATTCACTTCTCAACTTTCTATGAAGAGTTCAAATGAGAATAAATTCACTGAGAATAAACTAAGATCCTATTAAGAGGCATCCAAGAGTCACTTCTCAACTTTCTTAAGAGTTCAAATGAGAATAAATTCACTCCTTAATAAGCTGTCTGACTGCAGTTGGCATGAAATAAGGTCTGATTAACTAAGAAATTCTCCAGACATCTATCACACGCGCTGACTTGAAAATTAAGGCTTCAAACCCGCATGGCATGTACAATAAAAGGCATGTCTGGAGGTTTGATCGTGCACCCCGGGCCCTATTAAAAAGAGGCATCCCAGATTCACTTCTCAACTTTCTATGAAGAGTTCAAATGAGAATAAATTCACTGAGAATAAACTAAGATCCTATTAAGAGGCATCCAAGAGTCACTTCTCAACTTTCTTAAGAGTTCAAATGAGAATAAATTCACTCCTTAATAAGCTGTCTGACTGCAGTTGGCATGAAATAAGGTCTGATTAACTAAGAAATTCTCCAGACATCTATCACACGCGCTGACTTGAAAATTAAGGCTTCAAACCCGCATGGCATGTACAATAAAAGGCATGTCTGGAGGTTTGATCGTGCACCCCGGGCCCTATTAAAAAAGAGGCATCCCAGATTCACTTCTCAACTTTCTATGAAGAGTTCAAATGAGAATAAATTCACTGAGAATAAACTAAGATCCTATTAAGAGGCATCCAAGAGTCACTTCTCAACTTTCTTAAGAGTTCAAATGAGAATAAATTCACTCCTTAATAAGCTGTCTGACTGCAGTTGGCATGAAATAAGGTCTGATTAACTAAGAAATTCTCCAGACATCTATCACACGCGCTGACTTGAAAATTAAGGCTTCAAACCCGCATGGCATGTACAATAAAAGGCATGTCTGGAGGTTTGATCGTGCACCCCGGGCCCTATTAAAAAAGAGGCATCCCAGATTCACTTCTCAACTTTCTATGAAGAGTTCAAATGAGAATAAATTCACTGAGAATAAACTAAGATCCTATTAAGAGGCATCCAAGAGTCACTTCTCAACTTTCTTAAGAGTTCAAATGAGAATAAATTCACTCCTTAATAAGCTGTCTGACTGCAGTTGGCATGAAATAAGGTCTGATTAACTAAGAAATTCTCCAGACATCTATCACACGCGCTGACTTGAAAATTAAGGCTTCAAACCCGCATGGCATGTACAATAAAAGGCATGTCTGGAGGTTTGATCGTGCACCCCGGGCCCTATTAAAAAAGAGGCATCCCAGATTCACTTCTCAACTTTCTATGAAGAGTTCAAATGAGAATAAATTCACTGAGAATAAACTAAGATCCTATTAAGAGGCATCCAAGAGTCACTTCTCAACTTTCTTAAGAGTTCAAATGAGAATAAATTCACTCCTTAATAAGCTGTCTGACTGCAGTTGGCATGAAATAAGGTCTGATTAACTAAGAAATTCTCCAGACATCTATCACACGCGCTGACTTGAAAATTAAGGCTTCAAACCCGCATGGCATGTACAATAAAAGGCATGTCTGGAGGTTTGATCGTGCACCCCGGGCCCTATTAAAAAAGAGGCATCCCAGATTCACTTCTCAACTTTCTATGAAGAGTTCAAATGAGAATAAATTCACTGAGAATAAACTAAGATCCTATTAAGAGGCATCCAAGAGTCACTTCTCAACTTTCTTAAGAGTTCAAATGAGAATAAATTCACTCCTTAATAAGCTGTCTGACTGCAGTTGGCATGAAATAAGGTCTGATTAACTAAGAAATTCTCCAGACATCTATCACACGCGCTGACTTGAAAATTAAGGCTTCAAACCCGCATGGCATGTACAATAAAAGGCATGTCTGGAGGTTTGATCGTGCACCCCGGGCCCTATTAAAAAAGAGGCATCCCAGATTCACTTCTCAACTTTCTATGAAGAGTTCAAATGAGAATAAATTCACTGAGAATAAACTAAGATCCTATTAAGAGGCATCCAAGAGTCACTTCTCAACTTTCTTAAGAGTTCAAATGAGAATAAATTCACTCCTTAATAAGCTGTCTGACTGCAGTTGGCATGAAATAAGGTCTGATTAACTAAGAAATTCTCCAGACATCTATCACACGCGCTGACTTGAAAATTAAGGCTTCAAACCCGCATGGCATGTACAATAAAAGGCATGTCTGGAGGTTTGATCGTGCACCCCGGGCCCTATTAAAAAAGAGGCATCCCAGATTCACTTCTCAACTTTCTATGAAGAGTTCAAATGAGAATAAATTCACTGAGAATAAACTAAGATCCTATTAAGAGGCATCCAAGAGTCACTTCTCAACTTTCTTAAGAGTTCAAATGAGAATAAATTCACTCCTTAATAAGCTGTCTGACTGCAGTTGGCATGAAATAAGGTCTGATTAACTAAGAAATTCTCCAGACATCTATCACACGCGCTGACTTGAAAATTAAGGCTTCAAACCCGCATGGCATGTACAATAAAAGGCATGTCTGGAGGTTTGATCGTGCACCCCGGGCCCTATTAAAAAAGAGGCATCCCAGATTCACTTCTCAACTTTCTATGAAGAGTTCAAATGAGAATAAATTCACTGAGAATAAACTAAGATCCTATTAAGAGGCATCCAAGAGTCACTTCTCAACTTTCTTAAGAGTTCAAATGAGAATAAATTCACTCCTTAATAAGCTGTCTGACTGCAGTTGGCATGAAATAAGGTCTGATTAACTAAGAAATTCTCCAGACATCTATCACACGCGCTGACTTGAAAATTAAGGCTTCAAACCCGCATGGCATGTACAATAAAAGGCATGTCTGGAGGTTTGATCCTGCACCCCGGGCCCTATTAAAAAAGAGGCATCCCAGATTCACTTCTCAACTTTCTATGAAGAGTTCAAATGAGAATAAATTCACTGAGAAATAAACTAAGATCCTATTATTAATAAGCTGTCTGACTGCAGTTGGCATGAAATAAGGTCTGATTAACTAAGAAATTCTCCAGACATCTATCACACGCGCTGACTTGAAAAAGGCCCCGCTGGCATGTACAATAGGCATGTCTGGAGGTTTGATGTGAAAAAAGAGGCATCCCAGATTCACTTCTCAACTTTCTATGAAGAGTTCAAATGAGAATAAATTCACTGAGAATAAACTAAGATCCTATTAAGAGGCATCCAAGAGTCACTTCTCAACTTTCTAACTCATGTACAATAAAAGGCATGTCTGGAGGTTTGATCCTGCACCCCGGGCCCTATTAAAAAAGAGGCATCCCAGATTCACTTCTC
>NW_027670733.1:0-2500 GCF_964199315.1 Orbicella franksi
TCGATGTCGGCTCTTCCTATCATTGCGAAGCAGAATTCGCCAAGTGATGGATTGTTCACCCACCAATAGGGAACGTGAGCTGGGTTTAGACCGTCGTGAGACAGGTTAGTTTTACCCTACTGATGAAGTGTTGTTGCAATAGTAATTCTGCTCAGTACGAGAGGAACCGCAGATTCAGACAATTGGCATTTGCACTTGGCTGAAAAGCCAATGGTGCGAAGCTACCATCTGTTGGATTATGACTGAACGCCTCTAAGTCAGAATCCGTGCTAGAAAGCAACGATGATTACCTCCAGAGAACTTTAGGCGAACCAGAATAGAGGACTTCGGTCCTCATGCGTCCCAAGGTGCCAAGGAGGACAAGAACCTCCAAGGCACTACCGATAGCAAATTCTAATGTTTCTGGAGATAAATCCTTTGCAGACGACTTAAATAAAGAACGGGGTATTGTAAGTTGTAGAGTAGCCTTGTTGCTACGATCTTCTGAGATTAAGCCTTTGTTCTAAGATTTGTTAAAAACATGTCTTTTTTTTTCTTGAAGTCCAAGAAGGCTCCCCTCGTCTGCCACTGGCCGGAGGGTGCCAAGGAAGAAGTGGTGCCTGCAGGCTTGGGCTAGCTTGTGGCAGCCGAGTGATGTAAAGGAGGCCACGTCTGGTCTGGGACGTGACTGTGAATTTTTTTTTTAAAGTCCAAAAGGCTCCCCTCGCTTGGGAGCTGGCAGTGGAAATTTTTTCTAAGTCCGAAAGGCTCCTCTCGTTTGAAATGGTTTGACTCGGGGAGCCTTTTGGAGTGCTTGAAATTTTTGGGCCAGGTCCCTTTCGGACGGTTTACTTTGTGGACTTGTCGTAATTTGATTGGAAAGATGTTTGGGCAATTGGGCTTTGGTTTTTTGGTTTTTGTTTTATTGGCTTTTGAGTGGGGGAGCCTTTTGGACTTAGGGTTAGCGTTAGGGTAAGCCTAGGGTTAGAGTTTAGGGTTAGGGTTAGCGTTAGGGTAACCCTAGGGTTAGAGTTTAGGGTTAGGGTAAGAGTTAGGGTGAAGGTTAGGGTTAAACTTGGCTAAACTTGGCGCCTGCACGTAACTTAAGCTGGCCAATAGTTTCCCGCAAAAAGTTTTGAAAATGGTGAAAATCTTAAGGGTGCTTATACTATAGGGGACCGACACCCTGTTTTAATTTAGTAGAACACACGCCCTCTTAATGATGATGTGACAGCGCCAAACCTGGCACCTGCACGTAACTCGAGCTGGCCAATCGTTTCCCGCAAAAAGTTTTGAAAATGGTGAAAATCTTAAGGGTGCCTATAGAACAGGGGGACCGACGCCCAGTTTTAAGATAGTGTAGCACACCCCCCTTAACGATGATGTGACAGCGCCAAATCTTGCGCCTGCACGTAACTCGAGCTGGCCAATCGTTTCCCGCAAAAAGTTTTGAAAATGGTGAAAATCTTAAGGGTGCTTATAGAATAGGGGGACCGACGCCCAGTTTTAAGATAGTGTAGCACACCCCCCTTAACGATGATGTGACAGCGCCAAACTTGGTGCCTGCACGTAACTCGAGCTGGCCAATTGTTTCCCGCAAAAAGTTTTGAAAATGGTGAAAATCTTAAGGGTGCTTATAGAATAGGGGACCGACGCCCAGTTTTAAGATAGTGTAGCTCACCCCCCTTAACGATGATGTGACAGCGCGAAACTTGGCGCCTGCACGTAACTCGAGCTGGCCAATCGTTTCCCGCAAAAAGTTTTGAAAATGGTGAAAACCTTAAGGGTGCTTATAGAATAGGGGGACCGACGCCCAGTTTTAAGATAGTGTAGAACACCCCCTTAACGATGATGTGACAGCGCCAAACTTGGTGCCTGCACGTAACTCGAGCTGGCCAATTGTTTCCCGCAAAAAGTTTTGAAAATGGTGAAAATCTTAAGGGTGCTTATAGAATAGGGGGACCGACGCCCAGTTTTAAGATAGTGTAGCTCACCCCCCTTAACGATGATGTGACAGCGCGAAACTTGGCGCCTGCACGCAATTCGAGCTGGCCAATCGTTTCCCGCAAAAAGTTTTGAAAATGGTGAAAACCTTAAGGGTGCTTATAGAATAGGGGGACCGACGCCCAGTTTTAAGATAGTGTAGAACACCCCCTTAACGATGATGTGACAGCGCCAAACTTAGCGCCTGCACGTGACTCGAGCTGGCCAATAGTTTCCTGCAAAAAGTTTTGAAAAAGTGTAAAATCCCAATTTTGCGCTCTTTAGGGTGTGGTCTTTGAGCTTCGGGTTTTCGTCAGAAAATTTCGGCAATCATCGGTCATCTTCGTGGAAATCTCTTCGTTTTCGTAACTCTGACATGGTGACGCATGTTTGGAATGCCATGGGGAGCGCTTTGGAGCAGTTTTGAAAAATCGAAATTTTCGAAATTTTTCTAAGTGTCTAAACTTGGTTGGGGGAATAGACGGTTTCGGGTTATAATGTAGGGCAGGCATCGGGAAAGACCGAAAGAGCAATTGAG
>NW_027670734.1:0-15000 GCF_964199315.1 Orbicella franksi
AAAAGAGCTTTCATAAAGCCTACAACCAGCAATGAAGGAAATAATGGGAATGAACTCAACTGTCAGCACTTCATTTATGAAAGATGGACCATTATCAGAACTTGGGATCATAGAAAAATATTCAGACATCAAAGGTGTCAAAGTCTCAAAGTGTGGACTACTTATTTCTGAAAAGTACCCCTTCCTTGCTGCATCACCACATGGTTTGGTTGGTGTTGATGGACTTGTAGAAGCAAAGAAAATCTACCCCAGAGAAAATGAAACTTTACATCAAGTACTTTTGAGACTACACATCTGTAAACCTAGCAAAGAAAATCCTGGTGAACTTTTTGTGAATGAAAACCACACGTACTATTTCCAAGTTCAACAACAATTGTTGTGCACTCCAAGATCATGGGGTGACTTTGTTGCTTCAGATGGAAAGTCGTTTTATATAGAAAGACTAACATTTGATGAAAAATTTTGGGAACAGAGAATTTGAAAGCTTGAAAGATTTTACAATGACACCATTCTGCTGGAATTAGCCTATCCCCGTGTAAAGAATGTTCTAGAAAGAATAGGCAAATTTGGCCTAACTTATGATGATTTGTTGAGGATGTAGAATGAGACATACATTTATTTCAGGCAGTCTTTCAGATTTTTACAGATATTGTAAACTTGGAGTGTTGAAATATATCTTTAGCCCAGGGTAAGGCAGGAGGGTTTATCATTTCACTCTAAGTAAGAAAGACATAAAAATTCAAGTGTTGTTTTCTACTGACCACAGTGCATTTTGAAAATTGTATTGTTGTTTCAGAAATTGAAGTTCCTGTATATGAACTTTGACAAATATTTAATTCAACACTTGACATTTCCCACAACAGTCACATCACTTTGTCTGTCTCAAGAGAAACTGAAACCAACACCTCTGCAAAATTTAGAAGACAAACAAGATGTATTATGGGAATTGTGGAAGTTGAGAATTTTGACATTAAAATGGTAAGATCTTTGCAAAGGATGCACACCCTTTTTGATGTTGCTTTCAACTCAACTTAATTGTACATAATGCAGAAAAACTGTTGAAAACATTTAGACATTTAAATATATACGTTTAGTACAGACTTAATGTAAAGCCTTGCCTACATCAATGAGTATCAGTTATTTAGATAAAGTGTTTCTCTCTAGTAAATGCAACAGATTAATTTTGTTCATGCAGATAAAATGAAATGCAACAAACAATATAATTTAACCAGTTAAAATTAAACACATTTGTACATGTACCTAGTTACATCTGGAGTAAGACAAACATGGTGGACACACCCAATGCAAAGAAAGCTCAACCTACTTTAAAAATGAGGCTTGAAAATTTAAAAGAAAAGCACACACTGTAAATATTTGGTCAGCCAGGTGTGCCATTGATGGCTTGAACTCATTGTCCAAAATGTGATACATTTTAATTCGCTGCATTGCCCTCTCCACATGGATTCTTGCTTCAGCAATCTTCTCGGACATTTTCCCCTCATTCTCAGTTAGCTGTGAATGGCCCTGTCCTTTAAAGTCTGGAATAACAAGTTCAACACTTTTGGGATGAAGAATGCTTTCAATGGCAAATCCTCTGTCTACCATAACTTGCTCTCCAGGTTTCAAGGCATCAATAAGATCTTGGCTGTGACTAGTTATGTGTTTGTCTGAGGCTCTGCCACCCCATGCACGAGAAACGTAAACAACTGCTGGGTGAGGGCTTATACCCACTGAGTACTTGAATGTGTTATGTGACTTATAATGACTGTAAATTTCTTTATTCGCCTGGAGAGAAGAAGGCTTCTCAGTGTAAATTTCAGTACAGTTCAAAATTACTCTAACCATAGGAAACCTTCCAAATTGCTTTGCCTTCTCTGAAGACTCGCAGTCAGACATTTCACACAAGTCCTTGAGTTCAAGATACATAAGGTTGATCCATGATGTAAATACTCGAGATATGGTTGCTTCAGACATACCAAATCTATGGGCTAAATCCTTCTGAAACAATCCCACTTTCAATCGCATCATAACAATAAGAAATTCCTCTTCGAGGGTCAGTTTTGAATCTGGGCCAGGTTTTGTTTGAAATCTGTCAGAAAAATGACTCTTATTGGCAGTTTCTCCTCCTAGCCAGTTCCTTTTGGTAGCAGCTGCATCTTTTAGATTATCAAACAAGACTTTGAAAGTCCCATAATTAGGAAAACCAGTGTAAAAGTTGCACAACTTTTCACTTTTCTGAATGTCCTCTAAAGTAATCAGTCTCTCTCTTAGCTTTGAATTCTCTTTTTCAAGAGATGTCACCTTTTCTTGAAGTACTCTAATTATTTCAATGAGCTCTGGGTTGTCTTCAGCAATTTTTTGTGCATTGGCATCTGCCTGGACACTCACATAGTCGTGCTCCTTTAAAGTATTACTGCTTGGAAGACATTCATCCCAGTAGGTGTTTGGTTTTGTAATGACAGAACAGGGACGGCCAGCTGTACTTTACTCCTTGAATTGAAGGTGAAAAACGTATGTATAATGACCACTTTGTAATTAATTTATTAATATTATTTTTATGTTCCTTGTGAAACTATGTACAGCAGCAAGAAAGCGCTTTATTTCAAGTTTATTATAAAAAGCAGATATAATAATCGATTTCGAGCTACAAAGTAATGAATTAATTTAAACGAATCAAGCCTGTAAAGTGCGTTCAGTGGACTTACCCGGCTGACTTTCGCTTCACTTTGGGTACATGATCAACTTAGGAGCCTGCATTGCGACTTGTTCGAGTAATTCTCGTTTTAACACTCTTATTATGGCTGTGATCAAACACAGACGGTAGGTATGAGGCACTGGCTGGATCCATTGATCTTTTTCCACCAAGGAAGTGTTGCGAACACAGTCGTGTGCTCTC
Source organism: Orbicella franksi (assembly GCF_964199315.1). Taxonomy (NCBI): domain Eukaryota; kingdom Metazoa; phylum Cnidaria; class Anthozoa; order Scleractinia; family Merulinidae; genus Orbicella; species Orbicella franksi. The sequence continues at coordinate 2,897 of NW_027670734.1, forward strand.
CGTGGGTTGGAAACCTTTCCTGCGTATCCGTTGTAGCCATTTTTGTCTCACGGCCTTATCCTTGGGAATCCGATAGAATTGGATGTTTCGTTGCCTATTTCTTCTGTTTGAACAATTTGGGGCGCAGCAAAAGTCGCTTTTACCCATTTGGGAAAAAAACAGTTGCAACAACGACACATGCGACGGTCGACAGGTGTAAACAAATTAACCGCGCGTTTGCAACTTGCCCCCCAACACGAAAAGGATTATGGGACATGTGGAAATGGCGAATGTGACTGAGGACGGCAGTTATTTTTCAGGTAGCGTCACTTGTCCTTTTTTCGTGCAAAAGTGGAACGCTGGCTGCGTATCTTTTCGAATTACTCACAGTTCGGTTCAACAAATATCATCTGCTGTTTTCAAACTGTAATAGTTTGTTTGTCAGGGTTTAAATAAAGAAGGGAAATGTATCGCTTCTCCTCAGCGGTTTGTTTAATTCTTGCTGTAATTGGGTCTGTAAGAGAGACCAAAAAAGGCCAGAGTTAGTGGCTTTAATACTCCGCAAATTGTAAATTTTTGGTAAAAGAAACCAGAAAAGTGCCCAAATATTGCTGCAGACTCTGTAGCACCTAAGGTGCAAATTAATTGTTACCGAATACCTTCAGGGGTATCTTGCGTGCAAGCGATGTAGCGCGTGCAGTTTTAGCAGTAGATACCTAAACCCCAAATTAAATTAAAGCTTATAGAGCTGGCTATCAAACTATACCAGGGATTTTGAAATAAAATGGATTGTCGAATTTTTCACGACCACTAAATGCGAGCGCCCGAATCACCTTTCGAAAGCTGCAAGTCAAAGCGAATTTGGTTTTTCGCCAATTTGATTTTTTCCTCGGTTTCAGGGCCCAAAGCGCTAAAAAAGCGTGTCTGCGTTTGCCATAATTAATTGCAGTAAAAAGTTACAGTACATTTTCGAAATGGGATTAAAAAATGTCGAGTGATCGTACAAAAATCGCTCTCGAAGAAAAATATTTCGAAATAAACAATTCGCAGACATGCTTTTCTAGTTTATATGTTAAACTAGCTACTGTCCAAATTTGAGGGGAATTGAACATATTCCCTTTGAGTTATTACTCTTTGAAGTGTCTGCTTCGAAAAAATGTATTCGAGAAAACAGCGCTAGGAAAAATCTTCTGCTTCGCAAACAAACTCCGCCCACAAACGCCTTCAACTGGGTTCTCAGATAACTGAGCCAATCAGTGCAGGGAAAGTTTACTACCGTTAACCTCCTGGTGAAATTTACGCGCGAATCTCCAAAAAGCCTTTGTGTTTCGCTATGCGCTCCAGGCGGAGAGATAATTTTTCTGTAGCTCGGTTTTTCTTAAAGCTGGTCACTCTGGCAAAGTGGGGAAGACGAAACAGGATACGAACGCTAGAGTAACTGGGCGAAGAAAACAAATAAAAGAAAGTGCGGCGGGGCAACTGTACGTGGTCAGTTGTGCATGGATAATATTTCAATGGGTCTCAATGAGTCCAATGATTCGTCGATATCGGATTCATCGGAATCTCTGTTATTGCTGTCAAGTTCCCAAATTTTTACAGAACCTCTCTTTTCTCTTACCTCGATTTTTTTGACCGCCTTATACGATAGCTATAGAGACATTAAACATGACGTTACGTCAAACGGCAAACGGCAAAAATAAAACCTTTGCCGTCTGTCTTAAGCTGTCTGAACAGTAGAGTGAAAATTTTTTTACTTGCGGTGAATAGTAGGATACATTTTTCTATTTTTGTGTGATTTATTTAAGGATTAAAAGAAAAGAATGAAAAATCAGAGGTAATCTTTGCTGTTTGCCGTCTGCCGTAAACGTCATGCTTAAACTCTCTTACAGCTTCATCCGCGAGGCGAACTTTCGCTTCTTCACTCATTGATGTATTTTCTTTCGTTCTTCGCTGTTTTCGATTTTTCAAACTGGTCCATGTTTTTAACGTTGTCTATGTTTACTTATAACTTAATAGAATTACACCTAATACCAAAAATGCTTGGTAATCAGAACAACAGTGCTGCTCAACTGAGTAGTCAATTCGAGACATCCGTACTGGTAATTCCCGCGAAAATCATCTCGGTTGATTGCATACGCGCCATAGGGCAAGAGGTAAGCTTTACTTCCGGCGAAAACGTAAAACCGCCATTTCTCCGCCAATATTTAGTCTTTTCAATTTTTTTTTCAGAAAGTAGAGATCATTCTTCGACCACTGCTTTGACCGAAAAATCCAAATTCGAAGAAAATTGCCGACCTGAAGGTATACTGTAACCTCAATCAGTCCTTGAGGGGACTCGTTCACCGATGCAGGATAATATCGGCAAAGTAGCGCTGTCTGTCTCACATACTTCTCGTTGAAACGCTTCTCAGTTGTACAGTGTTTCAGCTAGAAAATTTTACTTGAAGGCCCAGGTAACCCCTGAAGACCTTTTATAGGGGCTAATTTTTTTTAGGAAAGAGCCAACAAATTGAAAGCTACAGAAGAAAAAATGCATCAAGGTACCAAAGAAATTAAAGTAGTTTATTAGGATCTGTGATAAAATTTAATAGTAAGTGCTTTTTGAAGTGTTTCTACTCAATAAAGTTTCTTTTAAATCAGATACCGGTATGAAGGATCCGTACATTACAAGAGAAAAATCCATAGGCATACATGACGTGGTCAATGATCAAGGGTCTGCAATGTAAAATAGGGCGATTTCAAACACGGTCAGCCGTTAGGAAGTTTTGCGATGTGAGAGAATCAATACACCTTATTCCAAAATGGCCGCCATTTAAGTATTCTTTTGTTTACTTTCAAATTAGCCCTTGTTGCCTCGTTCCTAAACTCGAAATTCAAAAGAATATTTTCCCTTAAACGAGGCAACAAGGGCTCATTTTCAAATAAACAAAAGAATACTGAAATGACGGCCATTTTGGAATAAGGTGTATACAGCAAAGCAAAAGAATGGATTGACTTCTTTTCTTATTGATCGTCAACACAAAGACATGCGGTCGCCATTATGGCGACTAAACCAGAATTTTTGGTCGCCAAGGATGAAATGTTAGTTGCATCAGCGACCGTATCGGTGTCAATTTCGAGCCCTGCGGACGGCTTTTAGAATACTACGTCAGTCTTTTAAAAGGGGCGACGACGCACCGTTTACAAGGGTCTTCATGATTCGCCAAACGAAACAATAGGTGTACAACACAAACAATGCCCCTGGCCCTAAAAACAAAAGAGATGCAGATTAACAAGAACGAATCAAAATAGAAGTTTTAAAGAGGTGCAGGTCAACTGTGTAAAAGGAAAGGGCCAAATAAGCCCTTTCTTCTTTTTCTGGGGGCCTTCTCTGATTGCAACGCGGGATTCTCGCGATGGTGCGCTCTGGCAAAAACACTGCTGTATCAGTCAATATCGATGTGTATCAATTTTGAATTGTTTTATTGTTAACAAAAAATGTGGCAACAGAAAAAGAAAGTGGTATTCCGTGACTATCTGATAATTAAATTAGTTCATGTTCATCGGTGATAAGAAAATTTGTGTTTTGAGAAAAATAAGATCGTTTCTCTTCCATATCTTCGTCAGATATTTAACTTTCTTTCATTTATCTCCAAAAAAACGAGCACATCTTCCATGAAAACAACGGTTTCATGTTACATACCTTTGCGAGGAAAACAAAAGTATCAAGTTACAAAGTTAGCGCGAAGAGCTAAATTGTCTGTTTGTTCAATGTATTATTGCATTTAAAATGAACGAAAATACAAGAGTAAAATCTAAAAAGCTGTCGTGATAAACAGTAATTGTACGTGATTTTTGGCTGGTGGTTCAAGAATATGAGTCGGATGACCTCGCCTCAAACTCCGAAGACGAAAAACGCCTCAGGAAGGCGAAGAATGCTGCGGACAAAAAGAGGAAGGTTGCGACAAGTTTAAGCCGGGCTCTTCTAAGCGCTTTAAGTCTGATAGTGATAATCAGCTTTTTCGTGGTAATATATTTTCTTTTCTCTGTTTTACTTTGTTATTTCTCATGAGGTTGGAATGCCTGAGAATCCAACTATTAAACAGAGTCGTTTGTCTTGAGTGTATTGCATTTAAGAGGAAAATGATTGAGGTTAGTTTGAGCGGAGCGAATTAGAACGCAAATGTATTTTCCGCTGGTATGTAAGCAATTCTTTGCAGGAGCATCTGTGGCACCTTTTGACTGGCTATTGGATACCATATATGACATATATTCATTAGTACGAGGTGCTTCTTTCTCTCTCTCGCGTTCTAGTTTCCGACGTGTTTGCCGTTCGTTTTCCCGCCCTCCCACCCTTTTTTAAACATTTGTTTATCTCAGATGAATTTGCATTTTTTTCTTTGTAGGCCGTGCAGACTTTAGTACAAGCCGTTCCTCCACCAGGTGTTTCAGGTGTTACCGTTTCGGGCATTGGGCGAAAGATTGCCGAGCCACATGGCGGTTTACTATCCACAAACCGCAGCGGTGCCAACTTTAGTGGATTCACAGGAGGAGTCGCCGATAGATCAGCAGCTAAGTGATGATTTTAAAGATTGTCCTATCGCTGGAGAAATCTTAGAGGTATCCTCTTATGAGTTTGATCCAAGTTTATCGGGCTCTATCCAGGTTAAAGGAAGACATTCAATTTAGGTATGATATCGGCGCCCCGAGTTTTATTTTGTCTATTATCAGAGAGGGTTACAAGATTCCTTTTGAACATAATCCTCCTGGGATTTTTCTCAAGAACAGAGGTCTTCATTGACATATTCAGCCTTTGTTGAGGATGCTATTATGGAGTTACTTGAATCTCATCATGTTGTCAAGCTTTCATCACCTCCTTACGTTGTCAATCCGTTATCCGTTTCAGTACAATCAAACGGAAATAAGAGACTTGATTTAAGACACGTTAATCAGTATTTATATAAACAAAAGGTCAAGTATGAGGACTGGAAAGTGGCTTTATCATATTTTCAGAAAGATTCCCACATGATTTCGTTTGATCTCAAAAGCGGTTCTCATCATATTGCCATTCACCCAAACTACCAAACATTTTTTGGTTTTGCCTGGAAATGGTCAAACGAGAATTCGCTCAGGTATTTTGTCTTTACAGTTCTTCCTTTCGGTCTGGCCTCTGCTCCCCACGTTTTCACCAAATGCTTAAAGCCTATAGAAAGTATCGGAGATTTCCAGGGGTTAAGATCGCTTTATTCTTAAATGATGGTTGGTTGATTGAGAACAATCTTACTGCATGTCGAATGTTATCGTTTAAGGTAAAAGCAGATTTCAACAACGTTGGATTTGTCACAAACGATGAGAAATCTATTTGGCAACCTTGTCAAAAAGTGTTGTTTGTCTTGAATGTATTGCATTTAAGAGGAAAATAATTTACGTTGGTTTGAGCAGAACGAATTAGAACGTAATCACATGTCCTCTCAGAGGGCCTTTGCTTAAAGGACTTATTAAACTACAGCCGATAAAACAAATACGCTCAAATACGCTCAAGCGTGAATGAATAAGCTGGGTTTCGAGAAGACGCTGATCCCAGTCAGCCGAAAACGCTGACCCCCGGTCAGCTGACCCTCCCCCCCTAAAGACTCTCTCTACTTACCCCCTATAAAATCACTACAATGGGAAAAAGAAAAGTTTAATAGTAAAAAGCCCAGAACTATCAGTGTACTGATTCAACTTTAGGTTACCTGAGATTTCCAAGATGGAGGACGCGTTGTAGATTTCGGAAAATGTCACCACCCTCTCTAGAACACAGGCGGACCACTCTATGTGTTCGTGGTTAATAATTGTTTATATGAAACGAACAGAATCTATGAGAGTTACGAATAAAGCTCTGAAAATTGCAAATCTAAATTGCATCTCGGGCTGAATATCCCAATAAAGTTAAACGAAATGTTTATCGACTCATGTGTGGTGTTTTTTCGCCTTCCCGCGCCGTCTGAAGCGACCAGGCTTGCAACCTGGCGGCCGCCAGCCGCGACCTCCTCCACTTCAAACTGGAATACACGACAAAATACTGAAAATCTTACCTGAATGGCGACAGTTATCTATCGATAAGATTTTTGTCTATCTCTTCGCCGAATTTGAACTTCATCCCTCCAACATATTCCGAAAAAACATTTTACGAAAACAGCTTTCTCAATATGATCGGTTCCAAACTCAGCGACCAAAGGAATTCAAGGCATGCAGGCCGTTTCAAATCTACCAGTCAGCGCTTGGCATACCACGGTAGCACACCGCGATGAGAGGTGGGATACTCAAAACGAGATGTAATTTAGATACTAGAGGATGCATTATCCGCCCAGAAGGATAATGCGTCCTCGCCATTTTTATACTAAAGACGCATTATCCGTCTGGACGAACTTGGACCAACATTTGTAGTTCGTCTGGTTATGCGTCTCTAGTATAAAGACGGGCACAAGACTTATGCGTCTACACGAACTACACTTCGAAATTCGTCTTGAACGACGAACTAGGAGAGATAGTTCGTCTAGACGCATAATACGTCTTGTGTCCGTCTTTATACTAGAGACGCATAACCAGACGAACTACAAATGTTTGCCCAAGTTCGTCCAGACGGATAATACGTCTTTAGTATAATCAAAGTGCTCTGTGAGCAAACTCGTGAATTGAACAAGAGCATTAAAATATATTTTGGATTACGTTTAGTATTATCTGGTTTAGGGAATATTGTGGTTGATTTTCATATTTAGAGTACGAGCAGTAGTTCAGTGTTCGCTAATAAGGTACCAAGGAAACAAAGTAACATTTGGATAAGAAGGCATTACAACTGAAACAATCATGCTATTACATTTGACAGGGGTGGACGAGGTCATGTGTTTAAACATTTATCACTTTTGTTTCTGGTTCACCAAGAAATAGTTGGCAGTAAATGTGGTTGAAAAGTGAACATTGGAAATATTGAAAAATCAAGGCAATACTGTCTTAATGAAAATATTAATCATTCTCCCTTTATCAAATGAGATAAACAGAAACGAGTTTTGAGTTTTGTTGCAAATTGGCATTTTCAGGTTCTGCTTATAAGGACGTACATATACAACCACACGTTCATGACATTTTCGATGGAAAATTCCGATGTAAAAATTCCGTGAAATGCAAAGTCTAGGCGATATTTTCATTTCAAATTACAACAAGGCGACGAGGAAACATGGGTTATTTTCCTTTGTCGAGGGAAATTAGAGAAAATTAAGCAAAAAGAGAGGAACAGACTCCCAGCTCATGTAACCAATGTAGGTATACCGATGGGGAAGTATCCACAGCGAAGAATATCTAGTTCCAATGCAGCCCTTAAGTTTCACTGGCTTTAAAAAAAATGAAAATGATTGGAAGGAAAACTAGCCTGCGAGAGCATTCGGTTTTTTATGGCTCTTGGTTTTTTTTTGCATGAAACAAGAGCAGAAGAAAACAGGTGCCCTTGCACGCTAAAGAAAAACACAAGCGACTCGATTGAGCCACGTGTTTATGAGCTAGGCGCAATTCAACCGGAAGTCCGATATTTTCGGACTTCAAATCGGATCTCTCCAGGGTCGCTCGTTTCCCGACCGCTGGTCAAGGGGAACGAAGACTTTTGGTACAAGCGTGCTAGCATTCCAGTGGAAACCACCAACCAGTCTGTCCGCAAGAACAATTTGTGATATCACCGGAGATTTCGATCTTATCTGATACTCAGTACATGTTTACCGACCAGTGCGTAATTTTAGCAATTTTGACCTTCAGGTTTGATTTGTAATACTTGATAAACAATTACACTGAGGCCTTGTCCACACTACGGCAGAGAAATTTGAAAACGCAGCGTTATTTCTACTGTTAGGTCTTCCGTCCATACTAATTCGCCACGAAAACGGGCATTCTTCAAGCGAAAACACTGCCGGCTTTGTGTTTTAATGTGGACGGAAAACATTTTCAAAATGGAGCTTTTCCAAAACGATGACGTCACGATTTCCTCAAACACAATGTGGGCGGAAAACATTTGATGTGTTTTCAGAGTGATTAACACCCTTTTCAAATTTCTCCGGCGTAGTGTGGATGGGGCATCAGTGTTTGCAGTTCCAGGGTAACCATTCAAAGTTAATGCTTACATAGACCAAAACATCTCGCATGAACGCCTCCAGATAGACTTGCCACAAGTAGACTTCTACTTCTGTAAAATGAGGTCGACTTGTTCCGCTTCCTCGGATTCAAATTTAAAATTTGTATAATTTTTGGCACGAAACATGGGTGTGACGTAATGATTCACAGCCTACCCCTAATTGCCTGGAGTTTTTTTTGAAATATTTCAGAGCGAGCGTAAGCAGAAAAATAAACCATACGCCCAGTAACCACAGCCATGTATAAGATCAGATTTTAAGACATCGTTTATTTAAAGTTGAACAAATGACGGGCCAAAATTTTAAAAAATATTCAACAAAAAGAACTCAACTTGAGGTGTATTATAATTGATGAGAAAACAAGAAATTATATTTTTTCTCTGCCGCGCGACAAAAGCCGAGAAAATTGAACATGCAAAAACGAGTTAATTATTGACTTTGGAGGACAAAACGACACCGAAAACAACAAAATTTCGATTCTTTTACTATAGCGGATAACATTTGAGAAAACACCGGAAAATAACAGCGAAAAGACATACCTAAAGTTCAATTTAAAAACAAGAAATCAGATAATTTCTTCGCGTGCGACAGATAATGCAGCGTAGTGAAAGAAAGATGAAAGTTGTCAGTAAATAAAAAAGACGACAAAAACAAGCCAATTATTTTGAGACAAATCGTATTTCAACTGTGCTAAATTAGTGCCCACTTAGTTCTTTTCTCAGGAGTTTTATAGTAGCTGAATAAAACTGAAAAAGAAATGTATTTGAACGAAGCGAATAAACTAAACAAACACGGTCGCGGAGGTCGCCGTCATTAAATATGCAGAAATCCACGGTGCAAAAATATTGTTAATGTCGTTGTTCCTAGCGAAAGTAAGTTAACCGTGGCGACTTGCGATTGAACCAGAGCTATTACTCAAATACAAACAACTCGTGATGGCGTTAATGGGGGAACACTGCCTTGCGTTTGGTTAGCCCATGCGACTTCCGGCGATAGCGTGACAAAACAACCTCACTTATCTCCCCAGCACTACGAGCTGAATGACAGACAGCACGTGCTGGATCGGACAAGAGTATCGGTTAGCAAGCGATGTTCAAAGGCGATGAAAAAACAACAAGCTTGGGGGAAGTCGCTGCGCAGACTTAACCGCCACTGATGCATGCAAGGCAATGCATCCCCCCAAGCCATGGAAGCCGGTGAGAAGCTAGTTCGGCGAGAAACGTTCAACAATGTTAGCCATCCTGGGAGCTACTGACTCTAATGTAGATTGAGGAGTTCTTATATAAAGCTGGTAACAGTCTGAGGACCAGCGACCCATGACTTTAATAAGCCAGTCTGGCAAGCCGGCAGCAGCGGCAACCGACGCAGCACCTATGCGGAAGCTATAGCCCTTGAGACTCTGGTAAGGAAGACCTGCGACCCTCGAACTGTCCCGTAGAAGGTGCGAAACCGCTCCCCGAGTAAGCAAATTACCTGACTGGAAGTAAAATAAGGAACCCTGTTGCGGCCGTGCTAAGAGAAAGTACTCTCGCATAGCCGAGACCGCGCAAAGGGTGGACGAAGTGCGAGCGATGGTGAGAGATTGCCCTCGCCTGTAAACATCTGTTTTTGAAGATTTTAGCTGCACCGTCATGCGCTGCGGGCATGCCAGGGTTGGATGAAAGGCTATACAATCAGTAGAAAGATCAAAAAGCGGTCTAAATTTGCGAACACTGTTGTAGGTAAATTCACTGCATCGCAGGAAGGCGAAAAAGGCTAAATTGAAGGCGGCCCAGATCATGGAGAAATCCCGGGGGCTAAGCCATGATTGCAGAACAGGACGGATTGCCGAGAGAACCTGAGGGGTAACCGGTTGACGGCGAATACGCTGTTCGCCTTGGTAGCGGAGAATACCGCGTAAGACCTTGTGGAGAAGAAGCTTGCCCTTCAGAGGGTCACTGTACCCAGCAGTGATATGGAGGTTGCGAACAGCTGCTAAATAGAGTTTAATTGTGCTATGACGCACCGTTCTAGCGAGATAGGAGGCAAAATAAATAAGAGTACCCTCGGAGGCGGGTAGGACATCCCCGTCTGGACCTAGGAGACGATTCATCAGACAGAATTGTAAAAAGCGTTTTTCCCCACAGCTGTAGGCTCGATTGGTGTTCTTGGAAAGACCCCAAGAAGCGTAGGTGAGCACTTCCTCTCTCAAAGGGTCATTAGTGAAGGCGGGATGGTACAAGGAATCTGGACGGCGTCGGGTGCGAGGGCCCAGAAACGCTGCATCTGAAAGCGGGAGAGGGCATCAGCAATCTCATTTGAAACCCCAGGGACATGACGGGCCCGTACAAGAAAATTATGTTCCATGGATAGGAGAACAAGCTTTCTGACCAGTTCCATGATAAGGGGAGCTTTTGAATGCCCCGAATTTATGATAGATACCACTGATTCATTATCACACCAAAACTGCAGACGTTTTCCCTTGAAAAGTGGGTGCCATATAGCGCAGGCAACAACGATGGGGAAGAGTTCTTGCCACTCAATGCTTATACCCCGCTCTCGGTTCAAAAGCATATGGGGAGGCCAGTGCCCTTGGAACCACTTTCCCTGAAAATAACCGCCGAACCCCACGGAGCCCGCTGCGTCAGTGTAGAGCTCTAGGTCTGGAGTAGGGGTAATGGTGGACTCAAGAAAAAGGGAGCGCCCGTTCCATTTGGAGAGGAAAACTTTCCACATATCGAGGTCCCTAAAGAACTCCCTGTTAAGCCTGATGTGATGAAAACGACTAGGGACACCCTTAGTTAAATTAATGGCGCGTTGAAGGAAAGTCCTGCCGGGGACTACCACTTTACATGCAAACTGGAGAGTACCAATGAGTGATTGTAACTCAACCAGGCGCACGGAGCGGCGTTTCTTAAAGGATGTCAGCAGGTCATAAGTCCTGGAAAGTTTGTCCTGGGGTAAGCGGGCCTCCATGCGAATGCTATCTAAAACGATCCCCATAAATTCTATTTCTTGGGAGGGGCCTATGGTCTTGGACGCTACTACCGGGGCCCTAAGTGACATGAATACCCGTAAAAGAGTGCTGAAGCTAGTAAGACAAGCTAATCTAGAACTTTCAGCGATGAAGAAGTCGTCCAGGATGTGAATGACCCGCTGGAGACCATAGTTATGTTTTAGGATCCACTCGAGCCCATCGGAGAGCTGATTAAAAATGAACGGGGCACTGCGAAGCCCGAAGGATAAGTACATGTCCACATAGTATTGAGATTTCCACAAAATACCCAGTAAGTTCCAGTCTTCGGGGTGGATTGGTATAAGGCGAAAGGCTGATTTAAGATCAGTCTTAGCCATAAAGGCTCCCTTTCCCAGGGACTGGAGGATATGAATTGCATCGTCTACCCGAACATAGCTCAGGGAATAGGGATCCTTGGCAATGTGGTCATTTATACTATTTCCCTGTGGGTAGGAGAGGTGATAAATAGTTCGCCAGTCATTTGAGTGTTTTTTAGGAATAACTCCCACTGGATGACACTGGAAATTTGCTAAGGGAGGGGCTGGATAGGGACCGGCTACCCGTCCTAAGTTCACCTCCTTTTGCAGGTTGGCAGAAACTACATCAGGGTGCTGCGTCGCAGAGATAAGGTTGGGGGAAATCCGGGCTGAACGAGGCCCACAATAACCAATACGAGCGCCTTCTTTAAGCGTACTTAGCAAATTAAAGACAAAATTACGATCTGGGTGATCAGTTAATTCTAAATCTAAGCGATAAATGTCAATAGGTGAGGATACTAATGGCTTCTGATGACGCCTTTGCTGCTCCACTTTACTTCTTGCTTCGCTCACTGGGTCGGGGGACTCCCGCGTTCCGGGCTTGACCACTGGATTGTTGCTGAGGGCAGTCTTGGACGGTGTGGCCGTTTGAGTAGCAGCGGCGACACACGTGCGGGTAGCTGCAGTTTCGGCGCCGGCACCCAGAGGACTTGTTGAAGTCAAAGCACACCGTCTGGG
>NW_027670735.1:0-9416 GCF_964199315.1 Orbicella franksi
GATATGAAGTGTCACTCTTTAATCTCTGACGTGATTAAATAATATACACTTAAATATGAAATATCAAATGATACTGGCTGAAATAGAGAGAACTATTCAAATATTCAAAACATTGAAAATATTGCGAGTCCAAAGATTTGTTGCAAGTCTTAGCAAAACTGATAGATTTTAGAATCAGATATGAAATAAATGTTAGGATTCTCTCACCCCCACGCATGCAGTTAGCCGTCTGCAAGCACTTGACTCCAGCGACTCCAGAACCCGTACAGCAAAGAACAATTCCTGGTCATTTCACCGGACGCTGGTTTATCTCGTCAAGGATCGAATGCTACTTCAACTAGCCAATCTAAGTGTCACGTGGTTTTCTGCGAAAAAAAAAACCAAAAAAACAAAGAAAGAACCAACCGAAACATACTAAGGAAATGAAAACAGCACTCACTCAACCCCTCCCTTCCCCCCTCCCCCCCCCCCTGCCAAAACCTAGAGTCAGACTGGAGAAGACATGTATGTAAGTTGTCCGGTTCGTGCGTGCTGGAATACACCCCAGCTGCCCGTAACCAGTAGTCAACTTATTCCCATGAGATGAACACAACACTCGGTAAGTATGTTACCTACACAGATACTACATAATTTAGTTGGTAAAGCAGCTTGATACGGGTTAACTGGCAAGCCATTAAGTGCCGATATGAAGTGTCACTCTTTAATCTCTGACGTGATTAAATAATATACACTTAAATATGAAATATCAAATGATACTGGCTGAAATAGAGAGAACTATTCAAATATTCAAAACATTGAAAATATTGCGAGTCCAAAGATTTGTTGCAAGTCTTAGCAAAACTGATAGATTTTAGAATCAGATATGAAATAAATGTTAGGATTCTCTCACCCCCACGCATGCAGTTAGCCGTCTGCAAGCACTTGACTCCAGCGACTCCAGAACCCGTACAGCAAAGAACAATTCCTGGTCATTTCACCGGACGCTGGTTTATCTCGTCAAGGATCGAATGCTACTTCAACTAGCCAATCTAAGTGTCACGTGGTTTTCTGCGAAAAAAAAAACCAAAAAAACAAAGAAAGAACCAACCGAAACATACTAAGGAAATGAAAACAGCACTCACTCAACCCCTCCCTTCCCCCCTCCCCCCCCCCCCTGCCAAAACCTAGAGTCAGACTGGAGAAGACATGTATGTAAGTTGTCCGGTTCGTGCGTGCTGGAATACACCCCAGCTGCCCGTAACCAGTAGTCAACTTATTCCCATGAGATGAACACAACACTCGGTAAGTATGTTACCTACACAGATACTACATAATTTAGTTGGTAAAGCAGCTTGATACGGGTTAACTGGCAAGCCATTAAGTGCCGATATGAAGTGTCACTCTTTAATCTCTGACGTGATTAAATAATATACACTTAAATATGAAATATCAAATGATACTGGCTGAAATAGAGAGAACTATTCAAATATTCAAAACATTGAAAATATTGCGAGTCCAAAGATTTGTTGCAAGTCTTAGCAAAACTGATAGATTTTAGAATCAGATATGAAATAAATGTTAGGATTCTCTCACCCCCACGCATGCAGTTAGCCGTCTGCAAGCACTTGACTCCAGCGACTCCAGAACCCGTACAGCAAAGAACAATTCCTGGTCATTTCACCGGACGCTGGTTTATCTCGTCAAGGATCGAATGCTACTTCAACTAGCCAATCTAAGTGTCACGTGGTTTTCTGCGAAAAAAAAAACCAAAAAAACAAAGAAAGAACCAACCGAAACATACTAAGGAAATGAAAACAGCACTCACTCAACCCCTCCCTTCCCCCCTCCCCCCCCCCCCCTGCCAAAACCTAGAGTCAGACTGGAGAAGACATGTATGTAAGTTGTCCGGTTCGTGCGTGCTGGAATACACCCCAGCTGCCCGTAACCAGTAGTCAACTTATTCCCATGAGATGAACACAACACTCGGTAAGTATGTTACCTACACAGATACTACATAATTTAGTTGGTAAAGCAGCTTGATACGGGTTAACTGGCAAGCCATTAAGTGCCGATATGAAGTGTCACTCTTTAATCTCTGACGTGATTAAATAATATACACTTAAATATGAAATATCAAATGATACTGGCTGAAATAGAGAGAACTATTCAAATATTCAAAACATTGAAAATATTGCGAGTCCAAAGATTTGTTGCAAGTCTTAGCAAAACTGATAGATTTTAGAATCAGATATGAAATAAATGTTAGGATTCTCTCACCCCCACGCATGCAGTTAGCCGTCTGCAAGCACTTGACTCCAGCGACTCCAGAACCCGTACAGCAAAGAACAATTCCTGGTCATTTCACCGGACGCTGGTTTATCTCGTCAAGGATCGAATGCTACTTCAACTAGCCAATCTAAGTGTCACGTGGTTTTCTGCGAAAAAAAAAACCAAAAAAACAAAGAAAGAACCAACCGAAACATACTAAGGAAATGAAAACAGCACTCACTCAACCCCTCCCTTCCCCCCTCCCCCCCCCCCTGCCAAAACCTAGAGTCAGACTGGAGAAGACATGTATGTAAGTTGTCCGGTTCGTGCGTGCTGGAATACACCCCAGCTGCCCGTAACCAGTAGTCAACTTATTCCCATGAGATGAACACAACACTCGGTAAGTATGTTACCTACACAGATACTACATAATTTAGTTGGTAAAGCAGCTTGATACGGGTTAACTGGCAAGCCATTAAGTGCCGATATGAAGTGTCACTCTTTAATCTCTGACGTGATTAAATAATATACACTTAAATATGAAATATCAAATGATACTGGCTGAAATAGAGAGAACTATTCAAATATTCAAAACATTGAAAATATTGCGAGTCCAAAGATTTGTTGCAAGTCTTAGCAAAACTGATAGATTTTAGAA
Source organism: Orbicella franksi (assembly GCF_964199315.1). Taxonomy (NCBI): domain Eukaryota; kingdom Metazoa; phylum Cnidaria; class Anthozoa; order Scleractinia; family Merulinidae; genus Orbicella; species Orbicella franksi. The sequence goes on from NW_027670735.1 coordinate 2,906, forward strand.
TCAGATATGAAATAAATGTTAGGATTCTCTCACCCCCACGCATGCAGTTAGCCGTCTGCAAGCACTTGACTCCAGCGACTCCAGAACCCGTACAGCAAAGAACAATTCCTGGTCATTTCACCGGACGCTGGTTTATCTCGTCAAGGATCGAATGCTACTTCAACTAGCCAATCTAAGTGTCACGTGGTTTTCTGCGAAAAAAAAAACCAAAAAAACAAAGAAAGAACCAACCGAAACATACTAAGGAAATGAAAACAGCACTCACTCAACCCCTCCCTTCCCCCCTCCCCCCCCCCCTGCCAAAACCTAGAGTCAGACTGGAGAAGACATGTATGTAAGTTGTCCGGTTCGTGCGTGCTGGAATACACCCCAGCTGCCCGTAACCAGTAGTCAACTTATTCCCATGAGATGAACACAACACTCGGTAAGTATGTTACCTACACAGATACTACATAATTTAGTTGGTAAAGCAGCTTGATACGGGTTAACTGGCAAGCCATTAAGTGCCGATATGAAGTGTCACTCTTTAATCTCTGACGTGATTAAATAATATACACTTAAATATGAAATATCAAATGATACTGGCTGAAATAGAGAGAACTATTCAAATATTCAAAACATTGAAAATATTGCGAGTCCAAAGATTTGTTGCAAGTCTTAGCAAAACTGATAGATTTTAGAATCAGATATGAAATAAATGTTAGGATTCTCTCACCCCCACGCATGCAGTTAGCCGTCTGCAAGCACTTGACTCCAGCGACTCCAGAACCCGTACAGCAAAGAACAATTCCTGGTCATTTCACCGGACGCTGGTTTATCTCGTCAAGGATCGAATGCTACTTCAACTAGCCAATCTAAGTGTCACGTGGTTTTCTGCGAAAAAAAAAACCAAAAAAACAAAGAAAGAACCAACCGAAACATACTAAGGAAATGAAAACAGCACTCACTCAACCCCTCCCTTCCCCCCTCCCCCCCCCCCTGCCAAAACCTAGAGTCAGACTGGAGAAGACATGTATGTAAGTTGTCCGGTTCGTGCGTGCTGGAATACACCCCAGCTGCCCGTAACCAGTAGTCAACTTATTCCCATGAGATGAACACAACACTCGGTAAGTATGTTACCTACACAGATACTACATAATTTAGTTGGTAAAGCAGCTTGATACGGGTTAACTGGCAAGCCATTAAGTGCCGATATGAAGTGTCACTCTTTAATCTCTGACGTGATTAAATAATATACACTTAAATATGAAATATCAAATGATACTGGCTGAAATAGAGAGAACTATTCAAATATTCAAAACATTGAAAATATTGCGAGTCCAAAGATTTGTTGCAAGTCTTAGCAAAACTGATAGATTTTAGAATCAGATATGAAATAAATGTTAGGATTCTCTCACCCCCACGCATGCAGTTAGCCGTCTGCAAGCACTTGACTCCAGCGACTCCAGAACCCGTACAGCAAAGAACAATTCCTGGTCATTTCACCGGACGCTGGTTTATCTCGTCAAGGATCGAATGCTACTTCAACTAGCCAATCTAAGTGTCACGTGGTTTTCTGCGAAAAAAAAAACCAAAAAAACAAAGAAAGAACCAACCGAAACATACTAAGGAAATGAAAACAGCACTCACTCAACCCCTCCCTTCCCCCCTCCCCCCCCCCCTGCCAAAACCTAGAGTCAGACTGGAGAAGACATGTATGTAAGTTGTCCGGTTCGTGCGTGCTGGAATACACCCCAGCTGCCCGTAACCAGTAGTCAACTTATTCCCATGAGATGAACACAACACTCGGTAAGTATGTTACCTACACAGATACTACATAATTTAGTTGGTAAAGCAGCTTGATACGGGTTAACTGGCAAGCCATTAAGTGCCGATATGAAGTGTCACTCTTTAATCTCTGACGTGATTAAATAATATACACTTAAATATGAAATATCAAATGATACTGGCTGAAATAGAGAGAACTATTCAAATATTCAAAACATTGAAAATATTGCGAGTCCAAAGATTTGTTGCAAGTCTTAGCAAAACTGATAGATTTTAGAATCAGATATGAAATAAATGTTAGGATTCTCTCACCCCCACGCATGCAGTTAGCCGTCTGCAAGCACTTGACTCCAGCGACTCCAGAACCCGTACAGCAAAGAACAATTCCTGGTCATTTCACCGGACGCTGGTTTATCTCGTCAAGGATCGAATGCTACTTCAACTAGCCAATCTAAGTGTCACGTGGTTTTCTGCGAAAAAAAAAACCAAAAAAACAAAGAAAGAACCAACCGAAACATACTAAGGAAATGAAAACAGCACTCACTCAACCCCTCCCTTCCCCCCTCCCCCCCCCCCCTGCCAAAACCTAGAGTCAGACTGGAGAAGACATGTATGTAAGTTGTCCGGTTCGTGCGTGCTGGAATACACCCCAGCTGCCCGTAACCAGTAGTCAACTTATTCCCATGAGATGAACACAACACTCGGTAAGTATGTTACCTACACAGATACTACATAATTTAGTTGGTAAAGCAGCTTGATACGGGTTAACTGGCAAGCCATTAAGTGCCGATATGAAGTGTCACTCTTTAATCTCTGACGTGATTAAATAATATACACTTAAATATGAAATATCAAATGATACTGGCTGAAATAGAGAGAACTATTCAAATATTCAAAACATTGAAAATATTGCGAGTCCAAAGATTTGTTGCAAGTCTTAGCAAAACTGATAGATTTTAGAATCAGATATGAAATAAATGTTAGGATTCTCTCACCCCCACGCATGCAGTTAGCCGTCTGCAAGCACTTGACTCCAGCGACTCCAGAACCCGTACAGCAAAGAACAATTCCTGGTCATTTCACCGGACGCTGGTTTATCTCGTCAAGGATCGAATGCTACTTCAACTAGCCAATCTAAGTGTCACGTGGTTTTCTGCGAAAAAAAAAACCAAAAAAACAAAGAAAGAACCAACCTGAAACATACTAAGGAAATGAAAACAGCACTCACTCAACCCCTCCCTTCCCCCCTCCCCCCCCCCCTGCCAAAACCTAGAGTCAGACTGGAGAAGACATGTATGTAAGTTGTCCGGTTCGTGCGTGCTGGAATACACCCCAGCTGCCCGTAACCAGTAGTCAACTTATTCCCATGAGATGAACACAACACTCGGTAAGTATGTTACCTACACAGATACTACATAATTTAGTTGGTAAAGCAGCTTGATACGGGTTAACTGGCAAGCCATTAAGTGCCGATATGAAGTGTCACTCTTTAATCTCTGACGTGATTAAATAATATACACTTAAATATGAAATATCAAATGATACTGGCTGAAATAGAGAGAACTATTCAAATATTCAAAACATTGAAAATATTGCGAGTCCAAAGATTTGTTGCAAGTCTTAGCAAAACTGATAGATTTTAGAATCAGATATGAAATAAATGTTAGGATTCTCTCACCCCCACGCATGCAGTTAGCCGTCTGCAAGCACTTGACTCCAGCGACTCCAGAACCCGTACAGCAAAGAACAATTCCTGGTCATTTCACCGGACGCTGGTTTATCTCGTCAAGGATCGAATGCTACTTCAACTAGCCAATCTAAGTGTCACGTGGTTTTCTGCGAAAAAAAAAACCAAAAAAACAAAGAAAGAACCAACCGAAACATACTAAGGAAATGAAAACAGCACTCACTCAACCCCTCCCTTCCCCCCTCCCCCCCCCCCTGCCAAAACCTAGAGTCAGACTGGAGAAGACATGTATGTAAGTTGTCCGGTTCGTGCGTGCTGGAATACACCCCAGCTGCCCGTAACCAGTAGTCAACTTATTCCCATGAGATGAACACAACACTCGGTAAGTATGTTACCTACACAGATACTACATAATTTAGTTGGTAAAGCAGCTTGATACGGGTTAACTGGCAAGCCATTAAGTGCCGATATGAAGTGTCACTCTTTAATCTCTGACGTGATTAAATAATATACACTTAAATATGAAATATCAAATGATACTGGCTGAAATAGAGAGAACTATTCAAATATTCAAAACATTGAAAATATTGCGAGTCCAAAGATTTGTTGCAAGTCTTAGCAAAACTGATAGATTTTAGAATCAGATATGAAATAAATGTTAGGATTCTCTCACCCCCACGCATGCAGTTAGCCGTCTGCAAGCACTTGACTCCAGCGACTCCAGAACCCGTACAGCAAAGAACAATTCCTGGTCATTTCACCGGACGCTGGTTTATCTCGTCAAGGATCGAATGCTACTTCAACTAGCCAATCTAAGTGTCACGTGGTTTTCTGCGAAAAAAAAAACCAAAAAAACAAAGAAAGAACCAACCGAAACATACTAAGGAAATGAAAACAGCACTCACTCAACCCCTCCCTTCCCCCCTCCCCCCCCCCCTGCCAAAACCTAGAGTCAGACTGGAGAAGACATGTATGTAAGTTGTCCGGTTCGTGCGTGCTGGAATACACCCCAGCTGCCCGTAACCAGTAGTCAACTTATTCCCATGAGATGAACACAACACTCGGTAAGTATGTTACCTACACAGATACTACATAATTTAGTTGGTAAAGCAGCTTGATACGGGTTAACTGGCAAGCCATTAAGTGCCGATATGAAGTGTCACTCTTTAATCTCTGACGTGATTAAATAATATACACTTAAATATGAAATATCAAATGATACTGGCTGAAATAGAGAGAACTATTCAAATATTCAAAACATTGAAAATATTGCGAGTCCAAAGATTTGTTGCAAGTCTTAGCAAAACTGATAGATTTTAGAATCAGATATGAAATAAATGTTAGGATTCTCTCACCCCCACGCATGCAGTTAGCCGTCTGCAAGCACTTGACTCCAGCGACTCCAGAACCCGTACAGCAAAGAACAATTCCTGGTCATTTCACCGGACGCTGGTTTATCTCGTCAAGGATCGAATGCTACTTCAACTAGCCAATCTAAGTGTCACGTGGTTTTCTGCGAAAAAAAAAACCAAAAAAACAAAGAAAGAACCAACCGAAACATACTAAGGAAATGAAAACAGCACTCACTCAACCCCTCCCTTCCCCCCTCCCCCCCCCCCTGCCAAAACCTAGAGTCAGACTGGAGAAGACATGTATGTAAGTTGTCCGGTTCGTGCGTGCTGGAATACACCCCAGCTGCCCGTAACCAGTAGTCAACTTATTCCCATGAGATGAACACAACACTCGGTAAGTATGTTACCTACACAGATACTACATAATTTAGTTGGTAAAGCAGCTTGATACGGGTTAACTGGCAAGCCATTAAGTGCCGATATGAAGTGTCACTCTTTAATCTCTGACGTGATTAAATAATATACACTTAAATATGAAATATCAAATGATACTGGCTGAAATAGAGAGAACTATTCAAATATTCAAAACATTGAAAATATTGCGAGTCCAAAGATTTGTTGCAAGTCTTAGCAAAACTGATAGATTTTAGAATCAGATATGAAATAAATGTTAGGATTCTCTCACCCCCACGCATGCAGTTAGCCGTCTGCAAGCACTTGACTCCAGCGACTCCAGAACCCGTACAGCAAAGAACAATTCCTGGTCATTTCACCGGACGCTGGTTTATCTCGTCAAGGATCGAATGCTACTTCAACTAGCCAATCTAAGTGTCACGTGGTTTTCTGCGAAAAAAAAAACCAAAAAAACAAAGAAAGAACCAACCGAAACATACTAAGGAAATGAAAACAGCACTCACTCAACCCCTCCCTTCCCCCCTCCCCCCCCCCTGCCAAAACCTAGAGTCAGACTGGAGAAGACATGTATGTAAGTTGTCCGGTTCGTGCGTGCTGGAATACACCCCAGCTGCCCGTAACCAGTAGTCAACTTATTCCCATGAGATGAACACAACACTCGGTAAGTATGTTACCTACACAGATACTACATAATTTAGTTGGTAAAGCAGCTTGATACGGGTTAACTGGCAAGCCATTAAGTGCCGATATGAAGTGTCACTCTTTAATCTCTGACGTGATTAAATAATATACACTTAAATATGAAATATCAAATGATACTGGCTGAAATAGAGAGAACTATTCAAATATTCAAAACATTGAAAATATTGCGAGTCCAAAGATTTGTTGCAAGTCTTAGCAAAACTGATAGATTTTAGAATCAGATATGAAATAAATGTTAGGATTCTCTCACCCCCACGCATGCAGTTAGCCGTCTGCAAGCACTTGACTCCAGCGACTCCAGAACCCGTACAGCAAAGAACAATTCCTGGTCATTTCACCGGACGCTGGTTTATCTCGTCAAGGATCGAATGCTACTTCAACTAGCCAATCTAAGTGTCACGTGGTTTTCTGCGAAAAAAAAAACCAAAAAAACAAAGAAAGAACCAACCGAAACATACTAAGGAAATGAAAACAGCACTCACTCAACCCCTCCCTTCCCCCCTCCCCCCCCCCCTGCCAAAACCTAGAGTCAGACTGGAGAAGACATGTATGTAAGTTGTCCGGTTCGTGCGTGCTGGAATACACCCCA
>NW_027670738.1:0-30000 GCF_964199315.1 Orbicella franksi
TTCCCAGGACGCACCCTACGTATCACAAACACCTCTTCGGTCCAACCGGGTAAATACCCTTTCTTGAACTGACGGAACTTCTTGTTCAGTCTCACACGATCCCCGACTTTCAGTGGAGGTCGTCTCGATTTTTTCCCTTTTTTCTTCCCGTAAAGAGTCTCCCACACGTCCTCGCTATTAGCTAAAGTCACTTGATCGGGAGCCATCTTGATACTGCGATGATACGATCGATTGTACCCTCGTACCAGATCTTGTAACACGGGCACGAACGTCATCGTATTCTTCACGGTGAAGTAGCGGTACAAACGTTCTTTCAGGGTCCGATTGAACCGTTCCACCACACTGGATTTCGTATCCCCACGCGTCGAAAAATGATGAATGCCTTTCTGCTTCATCAAATCCTGAAACGTCTTGTTGTAGAATTCCTTCCCGTCGTCCGTCTGGAGATTGATGGGTTTTCTACCTCCTTTCAGGATCTTGGCCATGGCTTCCGTCACCGCTTTACCCGTCTTGCTCTTCAAGGGCTGGACCCAGGCGTGCTTGGAAAACACGTCCACCACCGTCAAGAGATAACGATACCCTCGATTGTACCTCGAAATATTGATCACCTCGATCAGGTCGGCCGTCCACTGCTCGTCGATGCCGAACACCACCACCGGGACCGTGGGAAACCGACGACGTCTGGGTTTGTGCAACGTGTACCCCAAATCCCGTTGCAGGACCTCGCGAGCGCGTCGTACCGAGATCTTATTGGCCTGGGCGAATCGCGTCAGACCGCCCAGACTACCGGGTCTAGAAGGATCCCTATACCGTCCCAGTAACGTCCCGGTCGAAAGCGGCTTCTTCTTTTGACCTTTCTTCTTCATAGTCGATAAAGTTTGTAAATGCACTGTCTCCACAACTCGAAACGTTGCTCCCGTACCTCGAGATACTTCTTAAATGAATCGGGTTGCCGTTTCAACCACAAGATATAAACCACAAAACGCATCACGTTGGGTTCGACGTCGGTATAGTCAAACACCTCCAAGGGCGAATCACTGAAGTCGTACGGGATGGGTTCACCCTTACCGTATCGCTCGTAGACTCTATCGCACTTGGAACACAAGGTCGTCCAACTCCATCGATCGGCCATGGTCGCACACACTCTCGTGATCAACCAACTCAAAGCATGAGACATAATGATTTGAACCCAATTTTTTATTTCCACTTTCTTATATGTACAAAAAACGTCGTGCCTGATTGGTTCTTACGAAAAAACAACTCTGATTGGCTAAAAACGAAAAAAGAAGGCGAAAAAGACTTAGTCCGAATCTGAAAAGTAGGCAACATATTCCGTGTTCTTACAATCTTTACCGTACTCATTATCACAGTCTTCCTCATAGGTATCCATGGCATAATATTTACAGTTTCTCCAATCACATTTACCGGGTCTCCACTTCAGGGCTTCCTCCTCGTCCCCCTTCACATAGAATGCTTGACGCATACTCTCTCTACACTCACCACACAGGTCATCCTCATCCGCTTCAAGGGCACGGAAGAAAAACCGATCCTTCCACATATCACGCTGACGCATGATATCGTAGATCAACTCTTCCAACTTCAGACACGTTTCCTTGTGAGCGCACCTGTTGAACGTCAGTATCTCCTCCACCCTGGGACTCTTGTCGTTCTCCAACACCCGTCGTGATAGGTCACGAGCGAACCGCAAGGGCTCAAACAGATCACGGATGGCATCGCTCATCATGTACGTGAGGTTATCCGTGGCGATCAAACAGGCACGCTCGGTGTCCAGGGAGGGATCCCGACAATGAATGAATTTGAATTGACCGCTACCACTTCTGTACATCACGCGACACCACTCACCACAGAACAAATACACATGTTCGTTCTTCTTCATCGTCTCCAAAATCGTACCACCCCAGTCAGGACGACGTCTCATCAAGAGCTCGAAAGACCACAGACAATCGGGTATTTGACCTAACGGTTCGAAGAGATTGTCAAAAATGTACATGTCCACTTTGGCATCCGGAATGGCATCGAGATCTCTTAAAGTGTGTACCTTCTGATCCCCGATCTTCTCCACGAGGTCCCGAATCTGGTTCGAGTTGCTATAGTAAGTCATTCTCTTGCCTCGTCAAACCTCTTTCTTCCTAGATATGACAATTCAGGATGGTGCTTCGGGTCTCCCCAGTCCGTCAGGTGTCTTTGAAGCCTAAAGTACAAGGGACCAACAACGTGCAATTCTAAGTCAATTAGCCTCACATAGGACGATCTTTCGCCTTCTTTTTCGATTATATCCAAATCGTCAGAAGCTCGATTCAAATGTCGTCTCAGATCTTCAATAATCTCTGCCACGTCTCTATCATTCATAGGTCTATAGGTCATCACCGCACCAAGAGCAAGTCGAGAATGATTCACTGCGTACAACGGGCTCCTTTTATACCCGCGCCGCGGATCCACTTTTCACTCCGTACTTTCCCGGATCACGTGCCCTTTTTCAGATCCCGCCAATCGCCATGAAGACCGTCACATGATCCCATCACACCACCCGAATACGATTGGTCGTCAAAAACGTCCATAAAGTCGAACCACGCATTCCATCACGAATCACTTTTCTCATCAGTCGACATGGATTCACACGTCGAACCCGACAGAAAAAAGAAAAAGAAAAAGAAGGGGGCGCGTAAGAAACTGAAACTGCTCTTGCCCAAGAGAGTGGAAGGAGAAGTAGGAGGAGGTAAACTACAATCCACCTTAGATAGATGGTTATTCAAAAAACCTCGTACCAGACTACGTTTCAACGAACGCGTCCTCTTCAAAGAGATCACCCCGGACTCGGTCAGTTGGACCACCGTCCCTCTCAAAGGCTTCTCGCAGCCCTGGAGCGCCTTTTCGATCCAACGCCAAGAAGTCAAAAGCCAAATGAAAAGTAACCATCACAAGCGAAGGCAAAGACTGACCCCCAAAAACGTGCGAAAAACCACCCACATCCTAGAAACCATGCGACGGGAAAACACCTTGTTGGGATACTAACTCAATCTCTATCTTCCTCGTATAGACTCAAAGCTACCTGCCATTCAAGGCGGATGCCTGACAGTGATAAGAGACTCACCTCCTCGAACCATGCAAGTCCTGGAAGCCATGGGACTCGACAAATTCAAGAAAGATGACCTCGTAGAATTACCACCTGAAGTGGACGACCAAGGAGAATTCACCGAAGTCCAAGTGTTGGAGGAATTCGACCCCGATCAGTTCCTGAACCAACTGAAACCACAAGATCCCACTTGCCCGCGTTGTATGGTACCCATGGAATATGGAAGAGTGAAAACCCCCGAAGGTGGTACCTGGTGGGAGTATTACCGATGCCCCTCTTCCAGATTCTACACCAAGTGTTATGTGACCTGTGGCGTCAAAGAGGTGAGCACTTACCTGAGACGCGTCGAAGAACAGACCCACCCCTGCTACAGGAACATCGACCCAGCGCGTTTCCGATGTCTATGCAGCAAATCCCTGGTCTTAGCCACCTCACACTCTCAGTCCAACCCAGACAGGCTCTATCTCAAGTGTCCCAAGCGTACCTGCAAGTTCTTCCAATGGATCGACGAATACCCGCGAGGAGTCGCCGAAGCCATACTGATCAATGGACAGAACCCAAACTAAGAAAAAGACAGACACAGTTTTTTGTAAAAAACACACTCCGATTTTTATTTTTCAATATTTTTTACATGTTGGGTAATCTATCCTCCGCATCGATCATCGCTCGCATTGTCACTTGATTACATGAGTTAAACGTACTGTAATAAAAATTGATGACGTTCACATAGTGTCTCGCTGTCTTCTTTTGTCTCCTCGTCCACGTGGACTGAAAAGGCTCGAAACCGTAACATAACATCATTCGGTGAAACGTAATACGGTCCACGGGCGGCTTCACTTTAAGGTCCCATACAATGTTCTTACGTATGGCATAGATCGCGTTGAACAAGGTCCTGCCGAAACACTTCTCAATGCTCCGGTACTGGAACAAACTCCGCGTCCAGTTTTCCCTCTGCTCATCCATAAAAAACAAGATTTGGTGGAGCATTACCTCGAGCTGACTGGAATCCTTGATGCGCGAAAGCCAACGTCGACCCGCCAACAAATCCCGGATGGGAAAGTTCATGTCCTCGTAAAACCGGGTCCAGGGTGCGTCCATTCGGTCAATCGCTTCTTCATAGGTGACATCGGGCTTTCTCGGTCTAAAATTGTTTTGAATATATATCTCCCTCAAGGCCATAATGACGCTCAATACAAGTTCAAAACTCAGAGTGAAGATCGGGGGCCACGCGGATTCGCTTTATGAAGATCCGTCCAACCAATCACAGAACAAGACCAAGTGACGTGTTACCCCGACCCAGGGGATAGGGGGGTATCCCCCTACCACACCCACTCACGGTAGGAGACTGGACACCATTATACCGTGTGTATAAAATAAGCGAGTTGGACCGTTCACTTTTCACTCTGAGTTTTTTTCAACTTGTATGAGCGCCCATTACAGAAGACTGTGGATACTCTCGTTGCTGTGGCTTCTCGAAGTACCAAGTGAGTATGGAAGTATTAGAGCAGTGTAACGTAGAGTTGACTACCTGGGAAAAGCGGGTGAGAGAGTGGATGAACGACGAAGAAGAAGAAGAAGAGACCCCTTTGTACAGGGACCTAGAACAACTTTTAGGTTTTATCGAGGTGGCCCTGGACCAACTAGATCTTTTGGGGCTGGAAGAGAGGTTGGGGGTCCTTGACGAGGACGATACCAATGATTTGGTGATTCACATAGACTGGGTCCGAAACACTTACAGACAATTGCTTCAATCTTAGACATGGAACACGACCCCCATTGTTACGTCTGCAAGCAAACCAGACCCTGCTGCCGCCTACCGCTCACAGCGTTGGGTAAACGTGGGACCCACGACAAATTCGTACGTACACTCTCGGGACCATTGAGAGAAGCCTGGGGACTAGGGTGCGTCTGGGCTACCTGTTGCGGAGCCATCTATGGCGTGTATCCCAATTATGAGACCTCCCGTTACGAAGCCGTCTTCCTGGGCAGCCATTACGAAGAAGCCATGTCACGTGTCAATCATGTGAAATCTTTTTTTGCAGACAAAATGGGCGCCAGTCATCAGGACTGTGCACACGTCCCAATCTGTCAATAAAGCAGTGTGTCCAATAAAAAATTGTTTTTGCTCTATTTTTCAGACTCCATGTCTCGATTTTATAAACCCGAATGTATATGGTGCAAGGAAGGATACACTCCCAATCACAGTATCAGCGACTACTTCCTGACACCCTGTTGCGACCAATTCTTTCACGGATCCTGTAAAGCCCTCCACACCTGGTGGCTGAAACCCTCCCAAAGACTCTGCCCTCATTGCAAAGCCGTGAATTTCGGACTGCCTCCCGATGACAGCCCCAAAACCAAGTCCTAAAGAGGTAAGCGCTTCGATGGTCTAATGGTGAAGACGTTGAGTTGTGGCCTCAAAGACCCAGGTTCGATTCCTGGTCGGGGCATTAAAAATTTTTTCTTTTTTCCCTATAGAGACTCCTGGCCTGTAAAATCTGTTTGGACGCACCCCACCCCGACGAAGATGTCATGCTCCTCTTCCTCACCCATCACTTTCCCTACCCCTGGTACATGCGAAGAGACCTCTCCAAAGTCTGGCCCTTCGGACGCGTGTTCGAATCCTCCTCAGGCTTTCACGGAGAATTTCTCACCCCACAAACCATGATGCTATCCCTCGTACACCTGGGAACCAATGACGTGCAAGCACTCAAGACGATGCTAAAAATCACGCAACAAACCATGTACATTCTCTCGTTAAAGGATCTTTATTAGTTACAGGCATAAATAAAAATGTTTTTTCACTCCTCTGATGGTGACGTCATCGTTTCGATAAATGCTTTGTACGCCAACTCTTCTCTGTTGTCCCAACAGCTATTCCACTCTTTCCATCCGGCCTCAAAACTCTCAGGCAACCTCTCCAAACGCACAGGTTCCTTATCCTCCAGAGACTCGTCCTCCAACATCTTCCTTGACATGGCCTGTCTGAACTTTATCACCCCATCCGCCAGCTTCGTCATCTCTTTCTTCAGTAGGTTATCCGTACTATCCCTAACGGAGCTTTTCATAATCTTTCCAAGAAGACTATCCTTCACGGCATCCAACACTCTCGCTGCAAACTCCTCTCTCGGAATGTCATCCGGCAACGCTCCTGCAGGAATACCAATCACCTCCACCTTCGTCTTGCTCTCCTCTGAAGACATCTTCGCGTCGATCTCAAAACAACAATACCCACTCGATACTCACGCAAACCCTTTTATCACCCCATCCGAACCTCGATTTCATGTTGCCCTTATTTGGGCATGCAAGAGCTGTGACGTCACGGGCGCCATGTTTTACCTACCTGGCGGCCATCTTGGATTTTCAATTTTAAGAAAATGTATGGGAAAAAATTGGTCACGTGGTACAATCCCTGCACGCTGATTGGCTACTGCCCCAAGGGGCGCTATTGACTACTGATGATGATTTCACCATGTCTTTCGGCGTTTTAAAAAACGTGTTGTTACCTTCCATAGAGGAGGCTGAAGGTGGAAAGTGGAGCATCGATGAAGCAATGAAAAAGTTGCAATCTCCTGAAGAAGGAAATCATTGGAAAGTTACATTTAAAGAGGGGGTGGATCTCGACGAGAAAGTCCTGGAGGGAACCTCTTACGAGAAAACGTCGGAGGATTTTATAGCAAGATACGATTTAACATACGTAACGCCATGTTGGCATGAAATAAGATGCAAGGTAACTGCATATACAGTACAAAATTGTTGCCTCCTGCACAATGCTGGGCACCAAACAGTGGCAAGTTCCCCTTAGTTGATGAAGATACTTCCTCAGACAGTGTTTCAAAGGTCGCTCAGTTTTTACTAAATCAAATTGTTAACAAAAATAAAATTAACGTGACGGTTGCAGCATACGTTAAAATGAAAGAAGCTGAAATAATAAAAAAGGGTGATAGGCAGGTATATTGAAGGAAGACTTTGAAATGACGAAATTTCAAAGAATCTGCCGGCCACGTAGGCTAATATTCTTTTCAATAATATCCTGTTCTGGGTATTAGCATCTGGCAAGTTTAGCTATTACCCATTTGTGCCATGTCGTTAAATAAAGTAACAAGGTAGCCTTTAAAAGTTTACTCGTTTTCAATAGGTCTGGGTGACACAAAACAATGCCAATAAAAGGTTGGAGGATATACCAATCCCTTTCAATGACGTCAAGAACATTCTGGAAGAGAATCACTTTGAAGATGAACTAACACGGTCACGATGTCGAGGATGGCTTGTTCTTCCATCACGAAGATATCTGCAGGCTGACATTTTATTTCCTGGCTGTGAATTTGACTGCAGATTTACCATCCGTGGACGAACAGGTGAAGTTTGATGTGATTTATTGTATTAAAATGTCCTTGCACGGATTAACATCCTGTGTATTCTCCCTTTTGGTGTAATTAATAGTTATTCCACGAGCAAGCGTTGGATATGAGATGGTAGAGAGCCAATGAGGCGCGTAGCGCCGAGTTGGCTACAATCATCTCATATCCAACAAACACGAGTGGAATAATTGTTTTATTAACAACGCCTCCAAAATATAGAAAACTAAACTAGAATAAAAGAAACGTCTCAGAAAATCGCGCGTACGCTTACCATATTTGTAGAACATGGAAAACTCTCGAATTGCATTATCCAATGATCTAGTTTTCAATAATTTGATATCTGCCATTATACGGTTACATATCACTAGAAGATATGTAGCCTAACAGCCAGGCAAGGATATTGACAAATTTTATACGGGGCTTCACTAAATCGTTGCCTGTATCATTTCTGACAGACAAGGTAACTCTTTCCTTCATCTGTCACAGAAAATAGTGCTCCTTTGACACACTGGATCCCCTCTCAATACGGATCACTTTAGTAAACCTTTAAAACACTTAAGTGGCAGTCTCTCTAAAAGCGGTCCACTGCATTTCTGGTGGGAAGAAAGTTTCCCTCAAACTTTTCTCAGTGAACTATCTTGGGCCAGAAGTAAATGTAAAGACTTAAGTTTTTGCAAATACGTCAAAATATATTTTTTTTAGAGCTCAAAACAATCATAGCCGGGAAATGCCTAAATTTGAGCGTTCCAAGGAAGGAAAATTGCCTAAATTGACGAGCTCGCTGCTCAAAGACCACCAAACTTAACAAAAAATTGTTATTATCCCTACATTAAGTGATCCTTCAAGGGTAAGGAATACACATTACTTTTGATATATTTTGTTTTGGGGATCCTGAAAATTTATCTTTTACCGCCCGTTATATCACTTTCTGAAAACCTGCGAAAGTAGCTTGTCTTCGCTGGCGCTTATTTCCCAAGTCCAGACCCGGCCGCTCAAAACTCTACCTGAATTCTGCTAAACAAGGCTTAGGAAGCATATAAATATAAAAATACCTTGCGCTTTTTATCTTCCTTTCCCAGAGCGACTTCGAACTTTCTGTGCTTTGTGCGAATCTCACACTTTATTATGCAAATTAGTTGTCACGCTAATTCAAATTGTTTTCATTCAAAACGCTCTCATGTTCTTTTAAGAGTCACTGACCGGAAATATCGAGAATGGCTGGCCAGGTTCGAAAACTCGAAAATCCTGTAACTTTGCCTGAAGAACGCTTTTAGGCAGTTACTTTCGAAACTACTATTCCGATTTTCTTAGAATTTAAAGTATTCGAGAAATTGGCCAAAAACCAAAATACTTTTTACCTCATTAAATATGCCAAAAATATCTGGAAAATTGACGAAGTTCTCGGTATTCGCATTGAAACAATTTACAAAACTAGAACACGGGGTAAACGTAGCATAAGAGCTTTACCTTTCTTCTATCTAACAACAGCAAGTTTTAAATTTTTCAAGCATTTTGAAGGGTTTCGTCGACCGTCGAAGAATTACCTTTGAAAACGGCAAAAGTTACGTAGTTTTACGGGCTTAAAACGCATCTTGGTATGTCCGATATGGAACTAAAACAAGTACTGTTCAAAAGAATGTCGTTTCTACTATAATGATATGGAAAAAAATTTCTGGGCAATTAAGGTTCACACAGGTAAAATGTAAAAGTTCGCGACAGTCTCTTCTCAAATTTGCATAATGCGGTATGTTCACAGAACTGTATTGTTGAGCACTCTGGTCTGTTTTTGTTCCATTTGTGGGCCATGCTTTGTGGGAAATATACAAAACGAGAGTTGATCCATGTCGTTATTACAACATCGTTTCATTATTTCACGCAAGGTACATAAAACTATAGAAAAAGCCCAAAATATAAGTTCAACACGCTACATGTATTACGTGACTGCCGTCACGTCATATATATTTTCAGTTAGCTCCAAGTAATTGGAATTCCTAGATTATTGAAGTTTAGACACTTGCTTATAATAGAGACATATAGGGTTTTGTCTTTCCCGACAATACACACTCGATTAGTCTCCAAATATTCGAAAAGAGACTAGTCTTTTAAAGTATTTTTAGCCATATGTCTCGATTTTGATCTTGATGGAAAACGAATTAAATAAATGCACTAAATGAAACGAAGAGGTTTTATCAACGTGATCCAGCTAGACCACGGAAGCAGGTTTTCTTGAAAAATAGAGTTATACTGTTTGAAAACTATCCTGCGATCTGACCTCGGTTGGAATTCGGCCTAGTCCTATTTCTTCATGTGTACCTCGTACTAAAACTAAATAAAATGTCATCCTAGCAAAAAGTTGGGGGAGGGGGGGCTTAATTCGACACGTGAATGGCAAGAGCACGCCGTTCGAAGCCAAGTCGCGCTACTGCCGTGCGGAACGGCATTAGGCCTGCCGTGCTGTAATAAGTAGTCGCGCCGACTTCAATTTAGCCTGCCGAACTGAGTGCATGCATGGTTTCAAACGTAGTGCTACTTCCGCGCTTGAGTCGAAGTTCTCGGTGTTCGCATTGAAACCAATTTACAAGACCAGAACACCGGATAAACTAAGCATATATGAAAGCTTTACATTAAATTAAATTTTGAGGGGTTCCGTCGACTGTCGGAGAATTGAAGCCTCTATGGCAACGGCAAAAGTTGCGTAACTTTACGGGCTTAAAACGCGTCTTAGTTTGCCCAACATCGATTCGAAATAGATACTTTGACGGAACTTTTGGTCTTCTTCAATCAGTATTTGAAAAAAAAGCAATCTGGGCAGTAAGAACACGCGCCAGCAAACACAAACGTCTTTGACGCTAGATGAACTTATTTGCATAATTGACGAAAATTGAAAAGTCTCTTTATAGAATGACTACTCGATATATTTCTAACGACGCTTTTTTTGTCGTTGTTGGTGTCTTCAATTACTTAGCCTTAATAGTCTCCAAACGATAAAGAAAGAGGGAAAATCGATGGTTAAAATGACAACCGTTTACATAACGCATTATCCCCTGTCATATTTTGGCTCAATCCCCTAAACGGTACCGCAAAACCTCTCGCGGTGGACCTTTTGAGGATTAATCCCTAAAATTTACGACAAGCACCCCTGTTATTTTTATATGAGTCTTTCCCCCTCCCCCCCCCGGGGGGGGGATGACTAAACTTTGCATGCCGTGTAGCGCGACTTGGCTTCGGCGTGCTCTTACCGTGTCGAACTGAATTCATAGCCAGCCTGCTGCATCAGCCGCCGTTGCTAATATTTGTAGCATTTGAAATGGCCTTAAGCAAAGCAAGGGTCTTCCGATCTTCTGCGCAACTGATTAAATTCGACGTTTGGAATCACCGCTGCTCTCTTGTCATTGCCACTGCCGGACAAATTTATTTGAGGTCGGCACGACAGAAGCACGACGTTTGGGCTAAGCCAAATTCCAACCGAGGTCAGCTCGCGGGATAGTTTTCAAACAGTCTTACTCTATTTTTCAAGAAAACTTGCTTCCTTGGTCTAGCTGGATCACGTTAATAAAACCTCTTCGTTTCGTTTAGTGCATCTAATTAAGGTGGCCGAACACAGTTTTCGCGCGCGCTTTTGCTGATGCAATTCAGCGCGTGCACAAGTATCGCAAAAAACAAACATGCCGTCAACAGAACGATTATTTTATTTACTCAACACCCGCAGTATCTGTGCTATTGTTCTCTATAATTGAACGCAGCGTATTGATGGCTTTAGTCTTTTATTACAAAGATATGTTAGAAAAGGTAACGATCCAAAGAACCCAGCAATTCTCAGCTTTTTCTTTCTTACCGAAAGAACCCAGTTAAATGCAGCGCATGCGTAGTAAGTAAAAAAATTGCGATTGAATGAAAATTGCACTCTTGGAAATACGCCTATTTCTCGAGAACTACTCATTAGAATTTCACGAAATTTGGCACGAAAATACTTTAGGAAATAAGTAACTCGAGTATTGAAAATGACTGAACTTTAACGAAAGAAATTCTAGATATTCCAGTGAACCTTCAACAAGGGATAATTAAAGATCTCTCTGTTAAACTATTGGCAAAATGGTGTTAACTTGTGAGAATCGTTACAAGCTTGTTGCATGCAAATTATAAAGAAAATCTAATGACTAGATTTTTTGCAAATAAACAAAAGCGATTTTAAAGGCCTGTTTATATTTATTCATGTTGCCATGGCAACGGCACATACGTCAGCTTAACCAACAAAAAAAACAAAGTTTGTGTTATTAACTAGCTTGCTGCCATTTTTGACGACCGAGGGATCAAGGGTTTTAGAGAAAAAGGTGAATGAAACACAGGTATCAAAAACTGTGTTCAGTCACCTTAATTCGTTTTCCATCAAGATCAAAATCGAGACACACGCTAAAATTTACTTTAAAAGACTAGTCTCCTTTCGAATATTTGCAGGCTAATCGAGTGTATATAAACGGGAAAGACAAACCCTGATGTGTTTCTATTATAAGCAAGTGTCTAAACCTCAATAATCTAGTTAGTAATCCTAATTGGAGCTAACAGAAAATATATAATACGTGACACCAGTCACGCAATACATGTAGCGTGTTTAGTCTATGTGACTTTGAAATTATATTTTGGGCTTTTTTCTGTAGTTTTATGTACCTTGCATGAAATATCAAAAACGATGGTGTAATAACGACATGGATCAACTCTCGATTTGTATATTTCCCACAAAGCATGGCCCACAAATGGAACAAAACTCAACAATATATAGTTCTTTGAACATACCGTATAATGCAGATTTGAGAAGAGACTGTCGCGAACTTTTACATTTTACCTGTGTGAACCTTAATTGCCCAGAAATTTTTTTTCCATATTATTATAGTAGAAACGACATTCTTTTGCACAGTACTTGTTTTAGTTCCATATTGGACATACCAAGATGCGTTTTAAGCCCGTAAAACTACGCAATTTTTGCCGTTTTCATAGGGGCTTGAAAAGACAATTCTTCGACGGTCGACGGAATCTTTCCAAATACCTGAAAAATTTAAAACTTGCTATTGTTAGATAGAAGAAAGGTAAAGCTCTTATGCTTCGTTTACCCCGTGTTCTAGTTTTGTAAATTGTTTCAATGCGAATACCGAGAACTTCGTCAATTTTCCAGATATTTTTGGCATATTTAATGAGACAAAAAAGCTGTATTTTCGTTTTTTGCGAATTTCTCGAATACTTTAAATTCTAAGAAAATTGGTATAACATTTTCGAAAGTAGCTGCCTAAAATAGTTCTTTAGGCAAAATTTCAGGATTTTCGAGTTTTCGAACCTGGCCAGCCATTCTCGATATTTCCAGTCAGCGACTCTTAATTAATCATGCCACGTTTAAGATACAGGGATCCGACAAAAACTAAAACTCAGAAACGGTTTAAATAGGTAGCATTGCTGAATTATTAGCAGTGATCCCCAGACGCTATGTGGAAAAGTCAGGAAAACGTGCCCGGAATATTTGCAAATTTGGTCACGGTCCATTACTTCTACTAGTCCTGTTTATAGACCGGTCAGTTTGCAAAACGTTTCCAGTGTTTTGATTCTTTCTTTCCATTTTCCACTGATGTTTGTAAAGTGAAAGGTACTATTTAGCCGATGTTAAAACTTGAAAATTGATATCAAATCTTTACAGAACGCTGTAATTGAAATCGACAACATCGTGACCTTCATAATCTCAGCTGCGTTGCACAAGCCACAAAGATTTTACCTCCTTATCTACTCCAAACACTGCAAAGTCAGCCGATGTGTACAGGTTCGTACAGGGTGTATTCGCTTTAGCAATACTCATTATCTTACACTGAAACCTTCCTTGCTCTTTGGTTATAATGGGATTGCGATGCATTTGGAAAACACTTCAAAATGAGCATCGACTTGGTGACAATTATTGTTCTCCTAACTAAGTAAGTACTTCTTTATTTAATAACGTTTTCGTAACCAAATTACTCAGATGATTCTCATATGTTTTACTATACTCCAGAAGAGCGAGAATCAGGATGATCAAAAAGTCAACACAAGGATGAGAATGGGTTGTGTTGTGGTGAGGGTGTCCTGACCTAACAGCTATGTGAACTCAGATGCCTCTCAGGGGCAGCTAATTTGACCTTTTCTCTATGGAGCAGTGCCCCTATTACCTCTGAAACTGCTTTCAACACATTACAGCCAGATAAAACACCAAATAACCCTAAAGTGTCTTAGCTGTCGTAAAATCCATTTCAATCGCTTTCTTGAGAAATGACGTTAAATGTCGTTTTGATGATATACATATAACACAACATATAACATATAACATATTTTATATGAAGTCACAAGTTTGGAGCATGCGCGTGATCAGGACAATTTTCTGTCATGTTACAATTTTATACATAGGCAAGGTAACCAAAATCGCTGCGCAAGCTCGTTAAATTTGGATCCAACAGGCCGATGCCCCCGG
This sequence comes from Orbicella franksi, assembly GCF_964199315.1. NCBI lineage: Eukaryota > Metazoa > Cnidaria > Anthozoa > Scleractinia > Merulinidae > Orbicella > Orbicella franksi. Next base: position 13,934 of record NW_027670738.1, read on the forward strand.
GGCTGGGGCCCGTTTCTCAAAGGTCCCGAAAAGCCGTAGCAAAATCTCAAACCTTACGACTACAGAGCTGTTTTTTTCACATATTCCTAATATGAAGAGAAGTTCCCTTCATACAAGAAGTTTCAGGCGTATATACCTCTCTGTCTTTAAATACTGATTAACTAAAAATGGCTTTCCGGACCCCAAAAGTTTCCGGTGCTTTCGAGAAACAGGCTCCTGGGCCGTTGCTCTCAGGTAATATGGTCTAAACGCTTACAGGTACCACTAATACCTAGTCTCGTCCCCAGATCAGCTGCATACTATTTTTAAATACCAGCGTCTTTCACTGTCATTACTGTTGGATGTTACAACTACATTCTGAAACCATTTCCTTCACTTTTGTAACAGGATCTGCCTTGGTATCTCTAGGTTGAAATGGGAGGTCGAAATGTGTACAGATCTCTCTAAGCACCTTCGATTTGAAAGTTGGTAGCTTCGCCTCTCTTGCAAACGTGCACAGATCGTAAATATCGTACAAGATTGGGTGGGTCAAGCCTACTTTCCCCAGGACAGCTTCCCTTGTTTCTCTCAAATGCTCCCTGTCTACACTAACTTGCAAGCGTACTCCTCTGCTAAATCGTCATCCTCCTCTGTTTCTGTATCTAGTTCACCTCCACTCATCAACTCTATTCGCTTCAGACTTCGACAACCACTCCGTTCTATCAAACATTCTTTCTCCATCCATTGTGGAAGCAGTCTGTGTATCCTTCGCAACCTGGGCTGGATCTTCTTTCTGACCAGTGTCTTGCCCGATGTTAAACTTCTGTATCAGGTACTGCCTAGCCTTTTGAGAAAATCTCACACTTGCGTGTTTCTTTTGAAGTGCCCATCCCATTTGCAATCGTGAGGTACTTTTCAGGGATTCTGCCTCCGCCGTTGTTGCTCCGCTTGAACTTTTACTTTGCGAAGTCAATGTCTGGATGAAAAACTGTCCCATATAAAAATCTAAAACTGAGGTAAACTAGTTTGCAAAGAAAAACGATGAAATGTTTTAATGCCTGTGTTATGTAACAAAAGGTGTGTAAGAAAGTTACAATTTGTTGTACGCACCTGAATCGACTTGAACAAGAACACAATACATTTGATGGCTTTAGCCATTTCAAGATTCACTGAATATCGGCTCTTTGCCCTTTTCTGGCTCCTACCAGGACGCCCTCGAAGTGCTGGATACTGACAGGCTGCTCTGGGTCGCCAGAACTTCCCATATGCGTGCCTGTGCTTGGCGCATACGGACATTTGCGCGACAAGCGACTCGTCTAAATCAAAAAGGCCAGCCCTCGCCAAGATAAGCTGTCCCTCTGTTGTGGTCTCTCGTGACAAATGGATGGAAGCAAGGTGACTTTCTATGGAGTCATTGCATTGAAGTAAGCTAATGATACCCGATGTTCCTATTGAACCCCACAAAGGTCTGTACACGTGCGCGATAAAAAGCACGACATTTTCTTTCGAGATAGGTATCCGTTTAATCTGATTTGTCAAACACGGTGGTAAAATTTAATCATGTAAGCTAGGCTTTAGCCAAAAGTAACACTACACAACTAGCACTGAAATTTCTTGCCAAAAAAGCCCCTAAAATTAAATTACAAAATTTGTGCTAAACGAGGCCACCAAAAGTAGTTATAAAATTGCCTATTCCTGTTGTTGGGCGGTCGCTTCAACGGGTAATAAAAATAGCCAAAATTGATTTTTTTTTTTTTTTTGATATTAATTCTTGCCGCGCAAACTATTTCAAGTTACTAAATATTTAACTTCGCTCATAAATGATACGGACATATTAATCCACGAAAACCTACAAAGCTAAGCCATGTCGCCTTTCAATTGTCAGTTGCCGAATAGAAGATAATAAACAGAATAGAAGCTCATTGAATTGAATGCATTGGTCACAAATTGTCCATTTCAGAGTTCATTGTAGAAGCCTTTCACTTGTATTGAAAGCTGAATTTTACATGTTTAAGTATTAGAACCCTCAGCCCCAGTTCAGACGTCGTGCTTTTGCCGTGCCGAGCTAAATTCAGGAATTAAGTTCGACAAAAGCACGGCAGGAGCACAGCGTCTGAATCAAACTTTTGAATTAAGGCCGGCAAGCAATTGAGTTCGACAAGCCTTGCTGTGCTTTACGACTCTGGCGCGGCAGCGATTCAAGCGTCGTGCTTCTGCCGCGCTAAACAAAATTAATGTCTTTTGGCGAGGCTGCGTTCCCACGGGGAGTTAGGAGGAGAATTTTTACAAGGTATCGCTATATCCTGAATTTGGTTCGACTCTGTTGGCTTTTGTAAAACGCACTGGGAACGGTTTTGATGACTGAAGTTGCTGGATGTACATTTCCGCTCCGAATTTAGTAAAGCAGTTGACAAGGGGCAATCCACCCTACATATCGATGGTACTACTACTGGAGGGTTGACCTCCTGAAATTGAATTTCGGAAATCAAAGCGAACAGTTTCGTTAAGGCCACCGTAACATTTGTCGAAAAAGTCTCTAGTAAAGCACAGAGCGGTCTCGCGAGCCTCTAAAAAACTCATGATTACACCAGATTGCAAGTTTCAACAGCGGGCGTGGAATCCACCGCGAGAAAATCCTGATCTTGAGGACAAACTCTCCATATTACGCAAATAACAGTGAAGAAACATAAGTCGCATTGGAAGACGAATCCCACATAGCGGGAGCGAGAAGAACTGGCTAGAACTCCACGAACTGAAGTCCAATCCGAGCATTACAATTTCGCCCACAGAAACAAATTTTTGTCTGGTTCAAACTCATACACTTTGACACTTGAATAGCCGATGAGCTATATGTCTATTTTTAGTAAATTTAATCATCACAACACGATCGCATGTGTACAGTTTGATTTTGAGGTCGTGTAAATAAAAAAAAACGATTCGCGCTATAATTTGGACCGTGAATTTAACAGGGAAAAGGTCAAATAGGACTCCTCTGTTTCCCGTGTACTAGCGACACTAAAAGTCGGCATCCGAGAAGTTTGCAGTTTAAGAGACTATATGTCGCATATTTGTCGGCTAATTCGCATATTTGTTAGCCAATTTGAGATAAGACTGATAAAGTACTTTGTATCTTTCCCCCGTGAAGCAAGGTTTCTTACCTGTTACTGTGGTTAGCACCCACGTTCCAATCTAGTGGACCCAAGTTCGATTCCGGGATTCGTCGGCTTTTTTTTTTCGTTTTTTTTAAGCCACTAGTTTTTTTCTTTTCTCGCAGTTCATGTAGTGAGGGGAAGGTTTGCCAGTTTTTTCACCTCATGTAGTATGCACGAAAGTCGTTTTTATTAAAAAAAAAAAAAAGACTACTGTTATGACAAGTATTGCCAGAAGTCAAAATGCCCGGTCAAAATGGTGAATAACCCGTAACAAGAGACCACACAGGTCAATCATCATCCACTGGGAAATCGACGGGTTTGCCCAGAAAGCACTTTGATTCATATCACTAATAGTCAAGGTTAGAGCATCTTACTTTGCTTTTCCTTTGTCCGCCATTTTGAATTTTTGAGCGGGTCACCGCTGTACACTCGTTCCCAGACTCCCGTTCCCGGTTCTCCGTTATCAATGTTACTAAAATCAACTAATGAGGGTGAATAATCTAGGTTATGAGTGAATTCATCCATACATCTACCAAACGGCGAAAAGTGAACGCGAAAATTTGGAAGAATAAACTAGTAAACTGAACTAATCAGGTTGAGATACGTAGCCGACGTGTCTTATCAAATTTCTAACTTTGTAGGAACAAATAAAAGAAAAATTTCCTTCGGCTCTCCGTTAGTTAAATTCTACTCAAAATTAACATACACATTTAATATTAATGTGTAAAAAAATTATGTCTTGTTCATGCTGAGTTTTTCTTACGATAGATTGCGCTCTGGTAGCAGACTATGCACCCAAAGCAGAAGCAAGACACGTTTTATCAAGACATCTTTCCGGATTGACTCTGACGGATGGAGACCCTTTTGAGCTAAGTCTGCCAGACAATGAGATACCAGAGGAATTTCACTTGATCCATAAGCGGTCTTCCAAACGAGCTATGTATACTACTAATCCAGAATTTGCAATCATTCTTTCCAAGGAGATTTCATGGCACAGTGACATTGCAACAGAGGAGTTAAGAGAATCGGTAATGATTGAAATTCGTAGATAAACACTAAGAAAATAACCTGAGTAAAGGTTCTACTGCGGTTCTTCCGGTCGCTACGAAACTGCAGCGTTCCCAAAATACGCGTTCCCCAAACGAGCGCGACCGTAGTTTAAATACCTTTGCGAAAAGTGAGTTTGCGACTGCTGTGGCCTCGAACGTATGCCTTTGCCAGGGCAAAGTGACGAAGGGTTGACACTCGAAATGTCAGTTCTGCAAAGTCGCTACGGTGATTCATTTCCAGTTGAAAAATAGCTATTTGTAAGAGCAGGATAAATCGTCAACCAGTTGTCCATCTAAAGCTATAAAACCAAATCCCACGGGAAACGCTGCATAGCCTAATCTGGTTATGAAGACTGCAGTAAAGTAAATATTACAGTTCAAATTTTTGGAATCTCATTGCATTATTGAAAATACTATTTAGATGCATGATTTACGCTTTTTTCCTTCACTGCAGACCGACCTTCATCTACACTGCAAAGAATGGGATAAATTGCTAAGCAGTAAGGACTGGGAACCAGAGGTGATAGTTGAGAGGATTCCAGAGTTCTTCCGCTTTGTGAAACAAGTTCAAGGTTTTGTTGCGCAGGAAATAAAAGGACGTAGAGTGAAATAAAAGACACTCGTGTTGTCGTGTTTTAGTCTGTAAATAGAATGGCACGTCTCTCTTTTAGTCTTATGACGACAGCAATGGACTTCATACAGCGGAAACCCTCGTAAACGGACACCCTGGGGACACGAAAAAGCAGTCCGTAACTGAAGCTGGCCAATTACGAGAATAGTTCTCGTTAGCGGCCTGTAAGGGAACAAGAGACCTTCTCTTGAAGGGAAAGATGGCCGCTTATGGGAGCTTGCCTAGCTTACAAAAAACATTGTAAATACAAAAATAACACCGATAATGTACAGGACTGACCCTGCATAATTGCAGCCAGCATGAACTTTAGCATTAACAGTCTCACTGCACCAAAAGCCAGTGATACAGTTTACAAATGTTTAGAAGCACAGTTTCAAAGCCAGACCCAATTTCTTTCAAGTGTCTGCTCACTGGAGCCTAAAAACAAAGGGAAAGTCTAGATCGTAAGCCCTCAAAGTGGCTTCCCATGAGAACTGGCACAGTCCTTTTTGTGACCTTAACTCAGAGGTACCAGTAAGCAGAGGAAAATGTCCCGGAAGGAAACTTAACTCCCAAACTTTACCCTCTTCAAAATTTTGTGCGAGTTTTATGAAGTTTAGATATCTGTTTGCAGCTTGATATGTTTGTTCAGTTGTTGGGGTCTTAAATGTAATAAATGTTCCTAAATGTAATGAAGGTCCTAAATGTGATAAAATTTGGCCCTAAATGTAATAAATGACCTATATGTAATATATACAATTTGCCCTAAATGTAATAAAGGTCCTAAGTGTAGTAACGTTTGGTCCTAAATGGAATAAGCTCACCGACAGCCATATTGGTATTTAGGCAGTCTAAAAGTCGCACGTGACGCATTATTTGCAGTAATTACATACAGCGACTAGCAGAGTAGAGGCACAAGCTCAGTGTCTGCGGAACGAAATAAGAAATAAGGAGCAGAAGGGGAAAAGAACACAGGATTTGAAAAAATATGCTCGAGACGGTACAGCCAAGCCGGATCGTCAAATGTCCGAAAATGCTCGAGGGGTCAGGGGCTGCCAATTTTCATATTTCTTTACAAAAGCTGTTGACTAATCGAGCCACCTTGAGTGCTTTCGCTGGGGCACCCTTTTAGGCGGGCTATCTTTTTTTGCATGTACGTAAACAGTTATAACATGAGGGTCTCTATGGCGTTAACCGTTAGTCGCAAAATGGCCAGAAATTTAGCTGTTAGGCGTAGAAAATGGAAAAAACTAGCCGTTAACCGTAAAAAATGTTAACGATACTGAAACTATACACGCCATAAAATCTAGATGGTTTTCCCACGCCACGTCACGCTTTGATGACGCTTTCTGAACTTGAGTGGAGGGGCTCTGAATTTTGCATCCAAAGGCGGGCTTCGTTGTAGCCCGGTAAGTCGGTTAGCCGGGCATTCTCTTTACATATTAAGAGCGTAAATCCGAAAATATCGAGAATCGGCCGACAGAAGCGAAGTAACGAATTTTTTCTTATTTGGCCAAAAGAACCCTTTTGGTTAACTATTTTCGGAAATGACATCAAAAGGCTCGATTTCCTTTTCCTTTCTTCGAAATTTGCAAAACTTTAAAATTCGGCCACAGGGCCTTCAGCGGCGGCCATGAGGCTTGAAATTTGGCACATGTTCAACATGCTCGTATGGACGTACCAAACATTGTCTTAACATGTCCTTTACACAGTTTGTGGGGCATCTCTTAAACTTTACTCGGGGCTAAATGTTGTTTAAAAATGTTGCTTTTTACAAAATAGTTAACCCTCGGAAGTTGAACCATTTACAGGCCTAAAGTGACAAGGCTAATATTAGCAAACTTTGAACTTGTCAAATGCTGTCTGTTATATTTCAGTCAAGTGAATAAATATAACCAAATAAAAGCAGGTTCTTTATTCTACCTGCCTGGGAAAAATTGCAGGTGGCCCGTGAAAACTGTTTCGTTGGGAGAATTTTCCGTGAGGTCACTTTGACGCATATCTCACTTTTAATTTTTTATTGCGCAATTGCTAGTATTTCCGACTTTTTTATTTTATACATTCCCACTAAATCTTTTAAGGTAAAGAATTGAAATAAATCCAAGATAAGAAGTTCAAACAAGTTTTTACAACTCAGCTTATCAATAGACCAATTCAATCTCTTTAATGGTTTTTCAATAGCACTGGTACTTTATCCTGAGTCACGCAAACTATTTCACGCGGTAGCGAACGTGACCAGCTGGTTGAAAAAAAAAGGGCAAAAATATACATGGCTAGAATGATCCTTTTTGTCACCAATTTTATGCAGTATGACTAAAGGGTCTGTCTACTTTCCGTCTAGAGAATAAGACTGGTGGCCCGTAAAAGTAGTTCCGTTGAGAGAATTTTTCAGTAGGCTCTTTTAAAGCACATCGTATCAGAGTTCACTTTCTTAAATAAATCTCCCAGTTGCGATAATAAAACGGAATTAAAATAAAATTAAACATGGAAAGAACTTAGCTGAAAGGTTTCTGAGGGTAAGTTAGTATTTCCATCTATATTCTGCCTTTAAAGGTTTACTATTAAACGGTTACTGTTTCGCTCAAAGTTGTTTACTTTACTTTACTTTACAAATATTTGGTTGTCTTTGATCATACTCCCGATCAAATTGATCATATAATCGGCTAGTGTGATCTATCTTCTGGTAACACAACGTATTTATTACGGCTTCACAGCTTTACACAGCACTTCGTTTTCACGGCTTTCGACATGCATCGTTTTACAACTCTTGCAAAGAAACACGAAGGAACAACGCGAGTCACGTGACGCTACAAATACTATTGCGGGGTACCCACGGGGTACCATTACAAGTCAAGTCTGTTCGGTTTCTTGCTTAGTCTACCCGTGCGGGTGTAACGGGCTGTAACAACCTAATCTACCCACAATTCAGCAGAAATTCCTTATAGGATGTACTTATGTCGTTTTCAGTTTTCCCTTATTAAATTGTTGGCGATACGGAATTACTTTAACATCGCATGGACCTGTACTGGAATGTAAACATTCCTGTAGATGTTTACTTAGGTCTCTTTATTGACAGTCAGTAACGTTTAAACGACAACCAAACTTTAACTGGATAAATATTTACTACCTTGAGTGGCGTACTCAGTTTTAAACTTGATGCGTTCAACCCCGGTTTGCTTTTAGCGTGTGTAACACCTCCTTTGCGTACTGCTACTTTTCTACTGAAATTGATGAGCCTATTGTAGATCTAAAACCTATATAAACGACGATTCTCATTTGAAGACGGTTTAACTTGCTAAGTAAAGTTCTGCATTCTACAAAGCTAATGCAAAAAGGTCATCCTGTATTGTGAACTGTCAAACAGTTTTGCCATATCAGGGTTGCTACGTGACAATAGACACGCACGTATACTCATCAACGACAGGAGACTAATAAAAGAAAAATTTGGAATTGAGAGGCACTAAAGCATCACTACCTATCTTATTTCCTTCGTCCTTTCTCCTAGCAGATTTTTGAGGTCACGCAAAGCAAGAGTGCCCTGTAACACAGCACACTATTTTCTCAGTACCGACGCCGTATTCTCACAAAAAACAAATATAGCAGAAAGCAACGGACTGCAGGTTAAAGGAAGGATTGAAAGAACATAAAAATTGGCATCTAATAGAACAGGCCTCTTAGTATTTTAAGAGAGGCAATGACAACTCAGGCAAATCAATTGCTGATCACATTGTCACGCAACACAATTTAGGGGTGTGATTGAGGAACAAGTATTTTCACTGGCCTGAAAATCGTATCTTCATCAAGGTAAACTTTATGAAAAAAGTAGCAATGCGATGAAGATCCAAAGTGACTAGCCTATTGAGAATTCCAAAGCTAGAAATGAATCTGTTAATATACGTTTTCAAGGATTTCCGTTTAATTTAATAATGTCTACTCAGTTTATTCCGAAGCTCGAGTAAAATATTTAATCATAAAGTAAGAAACATAAACAACGTCTTACTAATATACACCGATTCTGGAATATACAATATCTCAAACTTTTTCGTGAATGGAAATTTTGCATATGAAATTACTACAGCAAAGCAGACAAGTGTTTACTAGTGGCAGTGATACTGTAAAGTTTAACGCGACGTTCCTTGTTTAATTTAATCATACTTGTCTATGTTTTAAAGATATCCCTTTGACGTTTCACGAATTTTGTATTTCCATTGCTTGAGTGGCTATCTGTACTCGTTATAACAAAAGTATTAGCTATATTGCATAAGATCCATGTCAAAAAGGATCCATCGAAGCCATAGTCAAGTTCGCTACCGTGTGAAATAGTTTGCGTGACTCTTGATAAAGTACTAGCGCTATTGAAAAAACAAACAGATTGGTGTATTGACAAGCTGAGTTGTAAAACCTTGTTTGAACTTCTTTACCTTAAAAGATTTAGTGGAAATGTATAAAATGAAAAAATAGTCGGAACAATAGCAATTGGACAATAACTAACAGTTGAATAATTAAGTCAGATATGCGTCAAAGTGACCTCACGGAAAATTCACTCAACAAAACAGTTTTTACGGGCCACCTGCAATTTTTTCCAGGCAGGTAGAATAAAGAACCTGCTTTTATTTGGTTATATTTATTCACTTGACTGTAACATAACAGATAGCATTTGACAAGTTCAAAGTTTGCTAATATTAGCCTTATCAGTTTAGGTCCGTAAATGGTTCAGCTTCCGAGGGTTAACTATTTTGTAAAAAACAACATTTTTAAACAAAATTTAGCCCCGAGTAAAGTTTAAGAGATGCCCCACAAACTGTGTAAAGGACATGTTAAGACAATGTTTGGTACGCCTATACGAGCATGTTAAACATGTGCCAAATTTCAAGCCTCATGGCCGCCGCTGAAAGCCCTGTGGCCGAATTTTAAAGTTTTGCAATTTTCGAAGAAAGGAAAAGGAAATCGAACCTTTTGATGTCATTTCAGAAAATAGTTAGCCAAAAGGGTTCTTTTGGTGAAATAAGAAAAAATTCGTTACTTCGCTTCTGTCGGCCGATTCTCGATATTTTCGGATTTACGCTCTTAACAAGCTCTCATGAAGAGTAGCTTCGAAAAAGAACAGGAGCGAGGATGATGGACATCTACCAGAACTTACTCAATAATTCATGTGTTCAAACATTTTAAAAGACATTCGTGGAAATTCATACCTTCTATTGTTTCTAAAATAATTAACTCAAGGTCTGTTGATGTTGACTCCTGTTAAATAAGACATGCAATAAAGATAAAGTGAAATTGTGGCTCACTTCTGTAGCATCTGAATATACAAGAACATTAGTTGCAATCGCCGTTAATTTAAAATATCTTTGCCTTTATCCCTTTGTATAATAAAGGTAAAAGGCCAAACTTTTAAATATTGTCTTCTTACCACTGTGGTTTCAGGTTTAGGCGAGGTTTTACCACGCTCGAGACTTTTTTCAATTAGGACCTTAATTACATTTACGACCTTTATTACATTTAGAGCCAAATTTTATTACATTTAGGATCGTAATTACATTTAGGGACATTTATTACATTTGAGACCCCAACACAGTCTTTATTATTTTGTCCATGCTTTGTTTTTTGGGAGATTTGTGAATTCAATTAAATTATAAAACAAAATTGGTTTAAATTTCATGTTATTTGATGAAGTTGATCAGTTGGGGGAACAGGGGGCGGGAACCCGGAAGAATAGGGGGCGGGAGGCGGGAGAGGAAAGGGCGGGAAGGGGGAGTTTTAAGAAGGCGGGAATCATTTATTAAGAGTTAAAACACATTGAAAAACAAGAACCAAAAATGTTATTTAACTTATATTTAGCTTATTTTGAGACTTCTGGGCCGACGGAAAAACGAAAATTCCCCCTAGGGCTGAAAACCTGGGGCTTACTTCTAGTAAAATTGGAAACCCTTTTGCGGTGGTTACGTCATAGGTCATGAAATGTTGTCGCTAAGCTTTTAAAAGACGTGGGTAAGAGGAGCATAAACAAAGGTAAACGCCTTAGGATTGCGGAGCTAAATGACAAGGATATGTTTTGAGTCTCCTTATTTACGGGGGACGGAAGCATGGCGCACAAAGTCGGAGGATAAAGGTACGGGAAGCGGGAGGTTCTGACCTCCCTCTCCTCCCCTTCCCCCACTAATCAATCAAACCCAACCAAAAACAGTATTTTCCCAACAGAACACAAAAGATTTTTCAACTAACTTACTTCAAGAACGGCATGGTCCCTAATCACATATGTTCTACGTGACACTTCCATAATATTTACTCTGGACTTAATGAGATCGGGCCGGCGGTATTTAGCACTTAGTTGTCCGTTGGCGAACAGATACCGATGTATTTCAAGGAACAGATTCTGTTGCATGTTCCTCAGTACAAGAAATCTTAGATAGTATGATAGAAAATCAAGAAAGGATTTATAAACTTTAAAAGAAATACAATCAAACCGTTTCAATAGGAACACCAAAAGGGCAGAGCTATGGAGGTCTTCCTGTTATAGAAGCAGAGATAACATTGGTTTCTCTGGGACCAAGTAAATTGTCGAGGCGCAACAGATCAAGAGTTGACTATTGTACAAGTGTAATATTGAGGTGAACACGCGCTGCTTGCAATTTCACTATGACGCCGAAATATCCGCGGTCTTGAATTAATTTTCATGATTCGATGACGAGAAATCACTCAAATTTAAAGAAGCTAAAAATAACAAAATCTGAAAGAAACGACATAATTTGATCAATAGAGTGATAGAAACAGGGAATATCAAAGTTGTAAAAACATTGTTGCCAATGAAATATCAAGCTGATAAAATTTGGACTCTGATTTCAGGAAATCTGGTTGCCTTGAAATTTAACTAAACAGAAAGTATTGAAAGCTATTTATAGGAAATTAGTTACGAAGTGAAACGCTGGCAAATGAACACCCTCGCGATTGACAACGGGCGAACGCACGCGCGATACCTAAAGGCATCAACAGGAAATCAATTTTTGTATGGTAGTTCTGGTCTCGCGACAATTTTCCCCAAGCCAGTATTCGAATTTGGATAACTTTCCTCTTGACGCATGTAGTCGTCAAAAACACCACGGATTCTCAAGTAACTCGGTCTCATTTAATCGACACTTTCTCGATAAGCTTTACATGTGTAAATAAAGCGGGCCTTGTAATGGTGAGCTACACAGCCATCTACAACTATAAACGAAGAACAAGGCATCAAACGGCTTCATTGAAGACGAGCTTGCAGTATATTTATAATGCTTAAAGCAATTAATCAGCTATTATTTCACTTGATTCTAGACACAGGCAGACCACTCTATGTGTTCCTGGTTAATAATTGTTTATATGAAACGAAGAGAATCTATGAGAGTTATGAATAAAGCTCTGAAAATTGCATAGCCTGCATAGCCTGGCGGTTTTTAGGCAATTTGAGCGCGCTAAGAAAGCGGCGAAGCCGCGAGGAGCCTGGGAGACAGACAACTGAGAACGCCTGCACGGATGACCGGCATTTTTTGTTCGTCCAGTGCGCTGGCGTACGGGCCATTGCCACTGGATCAGAAGACTAACACATCAATCAAAATTTTCGCTCATCTCCCAAGGGACAGCTCCAAGGAACAACACTGATTACAACGCAGATCTTTGGCGTGTAAACAGAAAATAGTTGAGAAACCGCCTGAATATTCTTCGCGAATATCGCGAAATTGTTAACGTACTGCCAAACACGAGCAAAAAACAACCGTAAGCAATTTTCCTCATGGGAGAGATGTGATGGCCGTTTTCCCAACAGGCTTTGCCTAAAGCATGATTTTTATCGTGTTTCACTGTTTGCGCTCACCAGACAAGAATTGTCGTTTACGAGAACCAGTATCGTTGTTATTTCGCTGTTAAAGAGCATCATCGACGACCAGATTTCAGAAATATTATCGCTGAACTTCACAGCAATTGAACTGTCGTCTGATGTTTTATGTCCTTTTGTTGTTTGAGGACTTCGATCGCGGCTTGCTTCACTTCCTGCATGCCCGAGTAGATGAAATTATGAAGTTCAAAAGCACGCACGATCAGATGATGTGTCTGATCTTTCTATTTCTAGACCAATTTTAGATTTCTGACTAAGTGCCATTTTGAAATCCTTAACGCTTACAGACCTTGAAAAAGTTTGGACTGGAAATGTTTAAATTCTCTGAATTTAATCTTGAGCGGACAACAACAAAGTCTACGATTATCATTTACAGTTCTCTCAATTCCTCCCTTGACAGGCTTTGCCCTTCACTGCCATCGAGCAAACACCGCATGGATAGTTTTGTTTTGATAGACTCTACAGTATCACAGTGATTTTTCCCTGCCAAGTTGCTGGAAGTTTCTTATTACGATCTACGCTCTGATCAGCTGTGTTATACGATTCACAGAACCTGTCATCGGGTTGTCAGTAGATAATGATAATGGAGGCGGCAATAAAGAATGCAGATAATCCAGGCAGGCAGTTCCTCGCGGCTTCGCGGCTCGTTTTCGCCACTCAAATTGCTTTAAAAATGGCCGTTTTTAACTCGTGAATTGCGCATGCGTAACACGAGTTATCGTGAGTTGTTGGAAAATTTCTCCCTCGCTCGATGGGCTGTAAACATTGTGCAAATGAGGTGCGCTCGCGGCTTACGTTTAAATTGCTGTTCATCTTCAATTGAAATAAGCTGTTTTAAAGGCCAAAATTAAAAGATATAAGTTAAAGAAGACTCGGTCACCGAAAATGAGAACATCGAGGATCGTAAAATCGATGAGCAGCGCAAGTTCTCACTGGATGCGGACTTCGTATGGATTTTACAGAAACGGAAGTCGTTGAAGTACGGTTACGGTATGGCAAATGCGCATATAGCGAGCGAAATGATATAAACACAGAGCATTTATTTATTGTATCGCTAAAAACAACGGTATGGTATGGGCACGTGAGTTCGTTCAGCTCAATTTTTCGCGTTAACTATAAAATTACTTTCTTAATTACTTGAAATACCTTTCGGATCGTCTTCCTCCTCAAAAAATTTCTTCAGGATCTTTGAAAATCGTTTTAAGTTCGCTCCTATAAAACGTCAACCATTTCGGACTGAAATCCCTTGTCGTCAAGCAAGCCAAGTTTTGCTTATTGATTAGCCAAATCTATCAACTTCCTGTTCTCCAAATTAGGAGCCAAACGGAAGTAAAGCGAATTTCTACGAAATCACGTAGCGTAACAGAAATGGCTTATGACTGAAACTATCAATTTGGTGGACAGATGCAAATTCATTGAGAAAGATTTACCTTCTTCTGGGTCCATGATCGTGGAGATCGACGGATGGATGGATGGAGGAACACGAGACGAGTCCGAGAGGAACTGGCACTTAGAATACAAAATGGCGGCTTGACTACACAGCACGACACGGAGAAACGTCGCGAGTCTTTCTTAATTTGGCCCATTTTTGACCGGAATTTTAACCTTAAAATGGGTAAAAGTTTCAATTTCATTTAATTTTATGTTTTTCTCATGATCCGAGACGATCCGAGTCGATCCGAGTTGATCCGAGTTGATCCGACCCGGACTGGCGGTCCAAGTTGATCCGGTCCGACTTTTGTACCTGCCTGTTTTGAATACAGATCCCGAATTTAAGAGTGAATGCCTATAAAAATGGACCTAAATCGCCTATCAATGGCACAAGTCGAAAGATTGATTTCGCTTGTATTTTGCCCATAGCTAGGTCCTAGTAAGAATAGAAACGGACCATAGTTAGTTTCTGCTAATACAGCTTTCTTTGATAGAAATATGCCAAAAACGATTTCCACCCGATTGGGCTCAAAATCTACTTCCGGTTTTGCTGAATTTTACGAATATTTGATTGCTTCGGGCTCCGCAGAACAGCTACTTGAGAATTTTTCAATGGATTTTATATTCAGTTCAGGTCTTCGTGGTATGACTGAGGGAAAGATACAATAAATCAAAGTTAGTTTTGAGCCCAAAAAGAGATGAAACTGACACGCAAAATTTTACAATGTGTCGCAAGGGAATTATTGCATAAAAACATCGCCATATTTTTCTATGGGCTATAACTTTAAATATCATAAAGACACTTTCTACGGGTTAAATATACAGCCACCTGTTAGGATATCAAAAAATATCTCTGGGCAATTGGTTTCAAGTCGCCCGCCTTGGCCTGTGTTTCTCATAGATTTTGCCCAAAATCCGCCGTTGGAATGTAAACAATTGCGTGACGCGGATAGCCACTCTCGAGTAAATATTCATTTCCAGCAATCCGATGAAAGCAATTTTTGAAACGTGTGAATAAAATAATGGAATTTTTTGTTGTTGTTGTTTAAGTTAGCATAAATATATATATTTTTTCATTTGCATTGCAACACCCACAATATCCCCGATAAAGAACGTTACTACAGTACTCCATGAAATGATTTCAACACTTGTTTATTTTATTGATTTCACTGATAACTTACAATACAGTGGCAGTTTTAAAGATACACTTAACCAATCCTCTATGGTTTATGGCAATTTAATCATTGGCTGACAAATAAAGTCAAGTGGAAATACCATAAATTCTATAAACTACTAACTGCGTGACGGCATCTCAGCTCTTCTAGCTGTGTAGAAAATTTGTACCTACACAATATGCTCAAACTCAGCTAGAAAACCCGGAATTTCTTGAATTTAATTAGCCGAGGAAGAAATTGCGTTCAAGTTTCAATCATACTGGGAAAAAATCCATCTTTTCTACTTTGGTTGTTTGATCAATTAACTGAAATTTGCAGATCATAACACCGGTAGACAAATAAACATTACAGTGGTCGATCCAGGACAAGGTTTACACTAAAGGAGGTTTTTAGATTCGTAAATGTTCCCGAATTCATCAATTTTCGAGTATTCGGATTAGTAGGGGTTTACAGTGAAAGGATATTCAGATTCTTAGCCTCCGAAAATAAGGCTAGGGGTAGGTTGAGACAGTCTGAAGTTTTCTTTCAACTCGCTGACCACGGTACTGTTGCCCATTATGTCAGGTCCCTCCAGGTATTTATTCTGGTTTTTACTTAATATCTAGAACCGTCGAGGTTTTCGATCGTGCCATCGTCGTCATCTGCGCAGTAAAGTATAAATTGGGTTTCTGAGGAATATGGCATTACCCATTATAAAAGTGATTACCTACACCTGAAACAGCACGAGGTAATCACCCAGCGACCGTCATCAAATGGCCATCAATGTGCCTACGACTCGACTACGACTGGATCATGTAATCCGCCATT
>NW_027670738.1:32500-34000 GCF_964199315.1 Orbicella franksi
AGATGAGATTTTACTGTCACGCCAGTAAAATATAGTTAATGGAGCGTGACGTACGTTCTGAATGAGCCGTTCATGGCGGCATCACTTTCTATAGAGCTATTGAGCAGTTATATTCCAAAGGTCAACAAACTGTAAGCGTTATTGTAGCTAAACCTAAAACATTGTAGCTTTGTTATCTTCTGAACGTTATAACGTACCATAGCATTGGTGCAAAGCATTAAAGCACTATTCATGTTTAAGATGTTACACGTGTTAGGGTAAGCTGTTCGGTAGTACAGCCTTTTCTACTGGCTTACAAGCAGACGAACGTCTCCGTATAAAAGCTCGGAAAACTGTTCGGAGTCCATTCTGAGTTCATCTAAGCAACGTAGCTATTACTTATTGTAAATCTATCGTTTAATTTTTGTAAACCTTCCATGGCTCGCTCTCGCCGCTCGTCGAATACTGCTCGGGTCGCTACCAGAAGTGAGGACCTATCGAAGCTATCCAGCGAGGTCCTCAAACTCCGTCTTCAATCGCTGAATTTGCCCATAACAGGCTCCAAAGTGCAACTCCTCGCCCGGCTCAAGCGAGCATCGACGGGAAAGGGCAGTCAATCTAAACGAAGACCTGGTCGGCCTCAACGCACTCGTCATACGGCGAACAAAACATCCACACAACAGCCGTCCACTACAGCCAGTGAAATCGACGCCACTCAAGGCCGGCGTCTCAGCATTCCGGAGGACAGCGCCCTCTCCGACCGCGCCTCGCTGTCTTCTATTGAGGACATGCTGCAGTCAGATACAGAGGAAGATCTCTTCCATACTAATCACTCTACTGATCAAAGAGACGCCCTCAGTCCAGCGCAGCGTTCTGCCATTGAGGACATTGTATCCCGGTCCGTACACAGCGCTCTGGACGCCGTTCGTACAAACAGCGCCTTCAGCCCAACGCCCTCCAGCCAAACTCTCGCAGCTTCGGGTATGGCGTCTCCTTTGGGTCTGTCGAGGCCAGTGGACCGTAATATGGAGGACAAAATACTCCGGGGTGAGTACGTTGATCTTGCCTTACTCTTACCTGACAACTTGTATCAGTCCCAGGCCCCTGAAATTCAGCTCCGCTTAGACGACTCGTCCTCAGGTCCCCTGGGTTCCCCGGTCACCATGGTTAGGAAAAGAAAACCCGTTATAGACTCTTTTCAGAAGTGGCTGGAGGCCTACATGGTGTACATGTTGGTCATTGTAACTGCCTATCCAAGACGGGCCCTTGAGCTGATTAAGTACCAGCAGATAATTAGTCGCGCGGTAACTAAATTCAAGGGTCTTGCTTGGCTTTCCTACGACCAGCAATTTCGTCGCCGTGCCTCTTCCAATTTGTCCCTTCAGTGGGACAAAGTAGACCTGGAGTTATGGACGGTGACCTTCTCGGGTCTAGCTAAGCCCCATTGCGGTATCTGCTCGAGTCCCTATCACGCTGAAGATGTCTGTCCTTCCGCTGACCCCTACAGAAAACAGCGTCGTT
>NW_027670740.1:0-18989 GCF_964199315.1 Orbicella franksi
CCTCCTCCTCCTTCGATCCCCCCTTTTTCCTCCTCCTCCTCCTTCTTCTCCCCCTTCTCCTCCTTCTTCTCCCCCTTCTCCTCCTTCTTCGATCCTCCTCTTCCTCCTCCTCCTCCTTCTCCCCCTCCTTCTCCTCCTCCTCCCCCTCCTCCTTCCCCTCCTCCTCCTCCTCTTCCTCCTCCTTCTCTCCTTCTTCTTCCCCTCCTGCCATCACCTCCTCTTTCTCCAGATAATCACCAGCACCACTTAGTCTTAAATCGTATTATTCACATTTATCTATTTGTATCTGCTTCATTCTCCTTTAAACAGAATCCCTGTAGCAGCAACCCATGTTTTAGCGCTGGCACTTGTCAAGTAGGATACACCGCGAAAGGATTTCGTTGTAAATGTCCCCCAGGATTCACTGGGGAGCTCTGCAGCAAAGGTAAATGTAAGAAGTTCTTAAGTCAAAAATTGAAGGGTTGAAGGTTGTAAATCCTCCCCCTCCCTATGGGAGCAGGAGAAGGCTAATCTCTACTGTACCCCCCACCCCCCCCCCCCCCCGCACACACACACACGTGCTTCTCCACACTCTTGAATTGAGAAACAAAACATGAAAGCCACGCACTTCATGGTGAATATGTGTATGAGCTCCACAGGCATGCTCTGAATAAGAAGGGGCTCATTACATCAGGCAAATCTTCAGGCAGTATGCCTGCATGGTGCAAGATAGAAACTGCCTACATTTATTCTTCAATTTTAGCTCTCCCCACGGAAATTTTCTTTGCTAATTACTGCCGGGTGAGAGATGGGTGGCTTATGGGGGGAGGGTTGAACTGTCCGCTTCCGGAACCTTTTGTCCTAAGGTTTCATGAACCCCCTATTGTGGATTAGGAATTTCTTTATGCGTTTAAACTTTGCCTGACGAAAGTTAAAGTGAAATCGTCAGAGTAAATCTTAAAATGATGAAAAAAAAAAAAAAAAAAAGGGTCTTTGAATTATCGCTTCAGAGAAAACACAATAGCCAATTTCCGAATTGCCGTAAGCCTCTCTATCAACGCAAGGCCTGGTGGACAACCATTCATATGAAAATGAGTTTAAATGTTATGTGAATGCAACCTCATTTTCATATAAAAGAATGGGCACCAAAACTCGCTCTGAGAAAGAGGCCAAAGGTAATTCGAACCTTGATTTACAGCCGTTAACGAGACAATTCTGTTTTATTTACAAATGTTAGCACCTGTAGGCTGGAGCAACGGCCGTGAGATCGTATGTCAATTATTGGTAATCTAGTGATTTCAACCTTTGTGAAATTTGAGAATAATTTGAAATAAAATTTCTCTCCTTCTTACACAGCCTGCAGCTTTGATTTTGAAGACGGTATCGGGGGCTGGGAAAAAACTGGTACAGCTTTTGATAACCAGCCCACCCTTGGTGATAATCCTGCAGCGCGTGGCAGAGAGTCTGCCAAACAACAGGGGGACTGGTGGATAGGAGGTGCTGAGATCCGTCCCTCCCCAGATTACCCAGCGGGCCAAAATCAAGGGGACGCTGCTTTAGGAACCCTCACATCCCCGTGCTTCGCTATCGTGGGCAAGAAAATCTCGTTCCTCATTGGTGGTGGAGGCTGCACTGAGGATTCTGTTCGTGCAGAGCTAATTGTGAATAATCAGGTACAGAATCCATCCTTTATGATCAGGCTGATTTAATGTCATGCTATTTGTGGTAGCCCTCACACACTCTTGACTCAAGTTTAAGGTGTCCTTGAATGCTGAACAAAGCTGTCTTTATTTTGGTAATACTTTAAGGGCATATTTGATCTTTGAATTTTGATTCTTCGGGGGCGATTTGATTTTTGAATTCTTGAATTTTCAGTTGACTTCAGAGGAAAATCCTTTTCTATTGACCCAGTGGGAGCTGTATAAGTTATAGTAATGGAATTCAAGAAGTTATTTATCATTTGCGGAGGGTTATCACAGCAAACTTTGTTTTTCCAGGGAGATCATAGACAAGTTTGATGTCTTCAAGGGGAGTAATATGAAACGGCTCGTTCTGCGCGAAGTGTCGAAGGCGCGCGAGAAAACCACAAATTATCACAGGCAGTGGGGAACGGGGTGGAGCTAATGGGAAGCTAGAGTGGAACGTCAGTCAAATATTTATCAAAGGGAATATTTAAAGAAAAGATGATAGTCTTGTAGCTTTCTCTTTCCCCTTGCAAACTTGCAAACTTAAGAGGTGCCAGCTCTCTTAGACAAGTTTTTCCTGTCGTATGTCTTTCCGGCTCACTGCCTAACAAAGTACAGGGCAAACCACGACCTATTCATTCATAAAATTTACAAAGATTACTCCTCTCTGGGCCACCTCCCTTAATGCGGCTCGTCAAACAAACAAACAATCAAACAAACAAAAACCCTCCAAACCGCCTGTGTAAACAAACAGAAGAAGAGCGAGAAATTACCATATTGTTTACAGGTTGTCAGGACCGAGGTTGGTAACTGCCAGGAGACGATGTATCGTAAGAGTTGGGATGTGCAGGACTTGATTGGTCAACATGCTTGTGTCAGACTCATTGACGAAAACCCTGGCGACATCTCGTGGGGTCACGTCAACTTTGATGACCTCAAAGGCGATATTATTTGTCCACAAGACTGAGGCAAATTTCAATTTCAAGGTTGTACTAGAACATTCCATGTAGTTAATGAAACCGTTTTATTTTACATGGCTTTAAAATAATCACGGGCAATTTTGTGGAGAGTTATGACGGGGATAATAGACCCCCCTCTCCTCCACCCCCCGGTTAAAAGAAAAATGCACAATATTCATATATTTAGGCAATTAGTTTGTAGTATTATTGTATATTTCTGAGAGTGTTGGACACAAAAGAAGACCAAAAATATAGTGATAGGCCCAGTCTGCATTGGGCTACAAGGCGTCCCATACCATTAGACTCTAGCTTTTAAACGACTAGGAGTAATTTTCCTCCCAACTGTATGTAGCATGTTAGTCCATCGTAAGATTTCCTTGAGCATTAAGTTCACCGACACCAAATTATAAACCTGGGTGGAGATGGTTCTGTGAGAGTGAAGTGTCACTCTGCCCAAAATACTACATAATGAGCCCACCCCAACCTCCAATCCGAGCTAATTCGGAGTCCAGCGCTCTTACCCAGGCCACCACGCTACCCACAAAAATAGACACTAATTTCTCTTCCCAAATCATGACTGGAACTCTCGCGCGGTCGAAAGAAATATTGTTTTAAAACCACAGGATCCCTGATAAAATAATGCGCTATCGTATTCCAGTTTAAAAACCGATAGCATTTCCTGCTTCGTTCATAATTATGCGTTGATAATTATAGAAACTAGAATTAAGGCACATCTCCCCCGAACGCAAACAACAGACGCAAGATTTATGTTAATGAACAACAAGTCTTCCTTTTGATTGAATATACATTCCCTCTTTATTTACAAGTTTCCTACCCAACTTTACACGAACGTCAACTTATGCGCGGGTTGTATGATTTTTGACCTGAGTTGAATAAAATCTGTTTTAAACTACCTAAAATAAAAGCAACAGTTTACGTGGGTTCGTAGTGGTGTAGAAATACCAGTCTTGAGAGCTGAACAGGTTCACGACAAAGCGGGCATTCAGGCTAGAATAGAAAATACAGATCACTTCAATTAGAAGAAGTCGCAAAGTCGAGTGAATGAAAATAATCAAGTTACTAAAACCCAGGTAAAGTTGGGTCACCTCGTTTAACCAGTACTTTTGAGTACTTGGGTTAATCACAACTTTTCAAGGGCAATTTGGAATAGATAGGCGCGTCGAGTAAATTTTGCAGTGTTTGAAAAATCTTCAGTTCCTTGCCCCCAGGAGGGGGATTGCGCCAGAGTTTGGAAAAAAAAGTGCACAATTCCTCCAAATATTAAGTGATTTACTGATAATAATGCCCTTGTAAGTAAACTTTCTTTAGCCACGAGCTACACATTACGTTGAGTACTTAGCGCTCTGATCGTACTTATTAATATCTTTGAAAAGTTTCCGAAAGTATTCACAAACTAAAAGACCTTCTGATGGGTTTAAAAAATATCTGGAACTCTTAGGAAGATTTTCGGTAATCTTAAGAATTTTTAGGACCATTTTCGGAATTTCCGGATGACGTTCGGAAATTCTTGGAAATTCTGAGAACTTTCGTTGTTCTTCGACAATCTTTGGAGGTCTTCGGAAGTCTTCTATATATCTTCGGGTCTCCAGGAGGGCTCAGGAGAGCTTTAGGAATTTACGATCTTCCGAGTTTCGTCATACTAACGTCGGAAGCCTTTGCTGTAATTTACCCTAGCTATGCTATTTTGCACTTTTCTGCACTCGTATTACACGAAAGCTGCACCACTTTTTTTAGCCGATCATAATTAAGCAATTTTTTATACGTGTATTATCAAATGATTTGCTGATCGAGCTAACATATCCACTCAAGTCGACGGAAGTCACCGCAAAACCGACCAAAAGGTCTTTGGTTGTTCTCTTTTTTTGTATTTAAAGGTTCCGTTCTTTGTTTTTTCTAACTCGGTAACCATAATCGTCTTTTTCATTCGAGTTGAGTGCCTAGTCAATTATGACTTCACAGCATGCATAGCCCTGTGGCGGTCTCACCTTGCTGCTACACCATTCAGTAATACAGCTCCAACAAAACAAATGGCCACACGGAGTTGCACTCTTGTCCCGCAGTCTCTCCAAGCAGAGTGCACACTTCAAGCCAGGCGTAATAGTGGCGCTTGCTGGTGTTGTCTTGTCTGTTGTTACAAGGCTTTCTAGCGACTTGCCAGATTTTAAATACTGTTAAAAACGAAGAGACAATCATGGTAACCTTGTTAGTAACCTTGTTAGCTCTGTAAGGACTGGAGAGTCAACAGGGTCACCTTGACGATTCTTTCCCAGAGGAGAGAACACAGAAAGGGATAGATGTTAGGCTGCGAGCTATGTAACTAAATAGTACATATTTGAAAGGAAAAATTGCAGAGTTGTAAAAAACACCTAGAAATAAATGTTAATTCATTTAGATTTGAATTATCTTTTGCGTCATGCAACGTTTACTGAGAGGACGAAAATGCAAACGAAAATGTGAACAAAATGGTTGCACGAAAAGCCAGCCTGTTGAAATCCCTCCGGTTACGAGAGCGTTTCGAAAAGCTCCGTTTTCGTGACGGATTAGTGTGGACGGTTGGCGGTCTAACGGTAGAAATAAAGCTGCGTTTTCAAATTTCTCCGGCGTAGAGTGGACGCTGTCTAAGATGTTTTTTTATCGCGTAACGTCTCCACAAGCATCGACGTTGTGGAATACGTGACGAGAGGCAACGGTATTGGCTACTGAGCTGATATCTCACCTGATAGGCGGTCAATAAGAGAGTGATACTCAGTTGAATAACGGACAGATAACCAAGCAGGCGATAAGTAGGTCTGGAACCATCATTTCTGAGACTGCTTCGAACCAAGAGCTGGAAGCCAAAGATGAGTTTAATACGATGAGCATCATAATGCAGTCAAACCTGCGATCAGGCGTTCGTTGTTTACCAAAAAAAGAACGCCTGATTGCTGGTCATAAGCACACAGGAGCCACGTAATAACAAACCAAACAAACATGTCAAGCAAGCAAGCTAACAAACAAACAAACAGACAAACAAAAAACAGAAAAACAAACTCAAAATAATCGATGACGTTTATACATGTAAGAGTAATGTACCCGGCTCTTATTTAGAATTGCAGACAAATAGAATAACCTGTTTTACGGGAACCTGTTTTCCAGCAATTACCACTGGAGTGTCGGAAGTAATGCACATTTTTTCTTAGATTTAAATTTCTACGCTAAGCGATTGGCTCAAAAAACCTGTAATCAGTCCAATCAGAAAGCCAAATCTAATAGTGACTCCGTCGCACACGCTGGGACTAAAAGTGTCATGCACTGCGCATTATTACTTACATATTGGACTCCAGTTAGCCTTTTCGCGATGTGATAGAAAACGCCGTTCAAATAAAACAGTGCTAAGTGTGCTCTATGGACATCTGTAAATTAAAATACAAATGTGTGTTAACAATTTTTTCATTACTGAAGCTTATGTTATTTATCAACTTGAAGTAAATGAAGGTAAATTAACCAAATTAACCAAGGGGCTGACGCTCAAAACACCAGCTTCACCAGTCCGTTGTGGCAGGTATCTTTATCGACTTCAAATTGACAAATAGCAGGTGTTTCAACTGCCCGATAATGTAGCCCAACAGTTTCTTTTAGAGTCAAACCACTTAAATCTTAAATCCGCGTAGCAGCCGTTTCCGGCTTTTCTTTTCCAGGCGAAGGAGCTCCCCTGGGGTGAGCAAAATCCCCCCTGCTCCTTATTTTCGCATTCGCTGGCAGTTTCGTTCCCTTCGCGTGCTTTTTTGGAAGCGTCTGCTACGCAGGCTAGCCTTTGATCGACCGGACCCTGTCTCTATAGCACTTAATGGCGGCAGATATACGCTGTACTTACAAAGAACCACAGTTCTAAGAATGGGAATAAAAGTGCATAGCAGTTCTCTTGTCCTTGTATTAAATCCTGCAACAGATTAAAAGACATATTTGGTGATGAACGTATTATAAGGGTTCGGAGCCACTAAATTCGGAAAAATTTAAGGAAGAGTTGAATTTACGAGAATTTAAGGCAGTTTTATCCCACCATAGCATGAGTGCTTGGAGGTAATAGAAACCATTACGAGCAACCTTAAGTTCTTGACCCCTGGGGGGTGGGTGGGGGGGACTCCCAGAAAAATAGGGTGGGGGTGTGCGGCCCGCTTCCCAAAACCCTTGCCCTATTTATGACCAAAATCTGCGATATACCCTACCCTATTTATGACCTGACCAAAAATTCGAAACCCTATTTATGACCTAACCCTTAAATCAAAACTCTGCTTCACAGCTGCATTATAATAAGTTCCCTAGTTCAGACCAATGTTAAATTACCGTAACCATAATTTGTAAAGGGCTTTTGTTGATTTTCTTTTCGATAATGAAAAAACTGGCTTCTTTTTAAAGACATACCCATATCAAGGCTAGAGTGCAAAAACCATACCCTATTTATGACCAAAATGGCCCAAATCAGCTAAAATCAATACCCTATTTATGACCAAAACAGCTGAAAAACCATACCCTTTGGGGCTGCACATACCTATATGGCCCATATAAGGGAGTACCCCCCCCCCCTCCCCGGGTCGGGTTCTTGACCAATAAGTTTAAGTGGACGCCCTTGGGACACCCAGTTGTGTCCGCTTAATACAGGGTGTCGTCTTAAAACTGGTTCTGATACATTGTGCAACAATAGTTAATTATTAACCCTTTTGAAATCATCACGTTTTCTGAATGATAACCACAATTCGTCGCATAACAACACATAATTTAACCTGCGATCTTTTCCTCTACACTCTCTTCTTTTATCATCGCCAGTGAAACAAGGTTAAAAATAATGCCTGATCACAGGATATCCAAACAGTATTTTCTGACTGTAACAAGTGTATAAAAATTTCGTGCACAGAAATTCATGACTGAAACTGTGGTCATCAAGTATATAAGACTAAGGACTGCTCATAGCCCAATGTCCTGTCAGTCAATGCATCAATTCAGAATATTCTGCTTAGCTTTAAAATGACAACACTGAACAATTTTAAGGAGTCCGAGATGCTCTTAGAAATAAAAAGCCGTTGAAGTGTTCCTTTATTGCATGTTTTGTGCAAATAAATGGCTCAATATAGGTGTCCGCTGAATGCAGATTTGTTCTACAGTAAATGTGGTAAGAAAATTTAGGGACTCAAGTTGGTGTCCCCTTAATAGAGGGTGTTAGCTTAATTGGAGGTAAGCTTAATACAGGTTTCACTGGATTGGGAAAAAATACACTTAAAGCTAGCAGTGAGTGGCTCTTCTTTTTTAAGAACTTGATGAAATGTAAAAATTTGAAATCAAAATATTCATTTTAAAACTCTAAGAACACTAATGATTAACCAAGGATCCAGAACAGAGGATCAATCAAAGACTCCCCCAGAAAGACTTCTATGTCATATCATTTCCTAGACTCCGACATTAAATTTCATTGTAGCACTGAGCATGACCTAATAACCTTGGTCAGCATTGAAAGCCAGACAATAGTGACAACAACTTTTTATCTAATATGTCGAATTATTCTTGCATTTTAATTGGTACTTACATGTACATGTATATATCATACTTGTGATCTGTTGGAGATCACATGCATAGATGACATGATGTCACAATTTTTTTCTGTTTCTTTTTTAATATAAAACAGATAGATCCATGAGTCTGTTCAGTAATAGATCACAGAAGATATCAATACATGGTAAGAACATCAGTCACACAGACGACTATCTCTTTGTGTGCCACTTTTTTATACTAACCAAATTTTGAAGTCATCTGTTATGTGTTACTGAAAAGACACCAGCTACATAAAATCTATTTGTTCAACTGATAAAATAGCAAATAACATTAATATCATATCTTTAAAAACTCGTCTCACCACTGGGCTGATTTTCCTCATTATGGAGCCAAAGTTCAAGCTTTCTCAGAGCTTTGTCAATCACATAAGGACCAAACACATAAAGCAAAACCAGACTCCCTCTGCGCTGTTGAATAAAATGACTCCAGTTTGCTTTATAATAATTTATCACTACCTTATCAGGGGTTTCGGCTGTAAGGATAATTCTGCCTGCATGGTTTGACCATCTAGAGAAAAGTTCTTTGACTTATAACGATATTCAGCTCTAACCGTTTTGCCTGCTTGTAGAAACCACACTGTCGCCAGGTCCTGCTGAAAACGTTAATGAAACCCCTGCCTTATATATGTGGTAACATACTGAAACATAACATAGAATATAGCTTTATACATGTACCAATTAGCACAGACACCAACACAACTACAAGGGCTTGAATCTTTTTTTCTGCTCTCGCCGGGAGCCTGTTTGCAGGCTCTCCTGCAACCAAAACCTATGACTTCGAAAACAACCGAAGTCCAAGGCATTTCTTGGCCGTCTGGGGACTGGTTCCACATGTAGTTTTCATTCTCAAAGAATTGTCCATTGGTGTAATGCAAAAAAATCCCTTTCTTTTCTTGGACTAATCAGAATTGCTGGTATATTTCAACAACATGAAATCCAAGTTGCTGTTTATTTTGACTGCAAACTGTAGCTTCTTGTGTGGAAATTTATATGAAACAAATATCCCTAATGGATAAGTCTGTGGTGAAAGCTCCCACTGTTTCGTTTAGTGAAAGACAAAATCGTGCCTTCTGCAAAATTAAACTGCGAGAGACAGAGCAAGAAAATACGCCTTCCTTGAGGACAACAAGCAGATGTTTTGTTCATCATGCAACACTGTGACTGACCATCTTTGGAAGTCCATAGTCGACAAGCACCTCGTGTCTTTTTTGTCCCAATTTACGCATAGATGTTTAATTGTTGTTCCTTTGAGTTCAAATTGTCTATGGAGCAGCGCAAATGTGGTTTTCTTCTTCAGAAACCAAGTAAAACAAGTTTTAAAAAGCTCAGAAAAAGTTGCAAGTTGCATAATTTATCACATAATAGCCAGTTCTCATCGCATAATCTGCCCCAAAAATTTCGCATAGTTTCTGTTTTTTTTGTCACACCCTATCAGAAGGCTTGCCTTAGCTTTAGATATCAAACGCTCAAGACAATGTTAAACCACATTTCCAAACACCTCAAAGTTTTTATAAGATTAAATTTGGAAATACAGTTAACAATAAAGATTAGCGAAAAAACTGAGCAACGACGTTTCGGTGTCATCCTGGCACCATTTTCAAGTTAAAAAATATTTGTGCGAAAAGTAAACTAATTTATACCAATGGTAGAGGTGCGAAATTGAATAAATTAAGATTAAGATAGTTTATCAAAAATAATCCGCTGTGCATCTTATTTTCAACTCCCGTCTCAGTGTTTGGAAACGTGGCCAAACCTGGTGTTTTATGTTTGACATATCACATCAAAAGATTGACACCTGATTTCTTCTCATATCAAATTCTTAACCCTTTAAGTTCCGGAGAAAAAAACCTATTTTTCTAAAATGATAACAGAAGATTGAAAGACCACAAGTAATATATTGGTTGAAAGGTATTGTTTGGGATATGTCCTAAATCACCACAACAGGTATACAAAATGTCACAAATTGAATTGAGGATTCTGCAATGTAAAAAAATGAACACATTCAAAAATACCTTATTTCTTGTATATATTGGGTACACCCCTAAACAATAGCTTAATTTGCAGCTCTGAGTGTGCAGATTTTTATCAGATATTCACTTGACCGTAAAATTGTAAAGTGCAAAAGTTTCAAAAACTTGAGGGGTGGTTAATCAAGTCTGATTCAGGAGGCGGGTATGATTTAATGCTTCCAATGTGAAGATCTCTCGAAGATCCTTTTGTTGTCCAAATTTGAAATGAATTGGCCAAATATTAAGCTTATTATAGCATTTTGTGCCATATGGCATTATCAGGGCATAAAGGTTTGTGCCATTAATAGCACTATCGGGGCTTAAAGAGCTTTTAATCAGTTTAGGAAAAAGGAGACAATAATTCACAATTTTGAATAACCACCTACACCACATCACAACAGTGTACATGTAGTATTTTAAAGTATTAATAAGAATATTTACATGCATTTCAAGATTACATATTTGCATTGACGAAACACATGTTGATTTATTCCTTAATCTTTTAATAACTTACCAACAATGAGGGAACCCTTGTTTTACTTCTGTCAACTTGAACAATATTACAGTATTCTTCTCCAAGAGTCTGAAAACCTTCAAGGACAAAAATAAGAGGGCCCCATTGAAAATTGCTCCAGGTGGTGTTGGGTTATATTCTATGTATATGTATATAGTGTACATTACTTATCTAACAGCATTACATGCTGTTAGATCTTTTGAACATTGTTTTCCTATGCACACTTACATGTAATAAGTAATGTACACTGTATGTAAAATTTGTAACTATGTAATTCTACGTGATTCTTTGGGCTGTTTCCACGCTCAAAGATGAACAGAAAGAGGTTGTTGTTCATCTTCTTCGGGTCGAAGGACTTTGTTACAATTTTGCTGACTGGCTTTGGAAAAAGTCTGATATATCAACTCTACGCAACGGCAAAAGAAATGCAAATGGTGCGAATGTTGTTGTTCTCATTGTTTCACCACTCAAAAGCATCATGAAAGAACAAATACATGTAACAGAGATGGAAGAGCTTAGGATTCCTTAAATTGTCTCGTCAACAAAGGACAATGTGCTTCTGCCAATTGGAGAAGCAGAGTACAAGCTTTTTTTCAGTGCAGTACAAGACTTTTGGATGCAAAATTCCAAAACATGTTGAAAAACAACTTACAAATATACCCCACTACACAACTGTGTCATGCTTAATGTAACACATTCACCTTTAGGCTCAACAAATAAATTTTCCATTGATATATGAGGCCTCTTACTAAAATTCCTCATCCACAAGTCAGTAGTAAAGATTTCTTGATTTTGGCTTTCTCTTTGCATTTTTTTTTTTTTTTTGTGAAGTAATAGTTGCCTGAGACGACATCCTCAACACCTAAATGCACGTCCTGTTGTTTGCAGACTGAACTTATAATCAATTAAATGAGCAAGTGACCACTAAAATTTAATTGAACCAATTTACATGTACCTAATTAGCCAAGAGGCGGAGCTGTTAGCGACAAGGTGATTACAGAGGGTGGAGCCTAATAAAACCACTTTTTTCCAAAGATGTCCACAGTCTCTCTATTCTTCGTTTGTCGTCCCCAGCCCCATGTGCTTCACTCTCACTTTGCTCGCCTTTTCTTTCGGGTGCATTGAAAAATAGAGAGGTGGTGAACAGTGTAATTCAGAGTCATGTTCAAAGGTAGCTGTCGGTTTCGCCCCATAGCAAGTTCGCCCCCACCGAGTTCACCCCCACATCAACTCAACTTGATCGAGTTCGCCCCCAACCAGATCGAGTTGCATATAGAAATTATTCCTCGTTCTTTTATCCACTGCCTCATTAGATTACTGGTGGCGAGGAAACTTCGCTTGGTGACAAGGTGACTTCCCTTGGTGGAGACTTCATTGGTGGCAAGACTCCCTTGTGGCAAGATGACCAGTAACCGTTGGACTTTGTTGCTATGCGCTCGCAAACAAGCAAACATACATAGACTGAAATGGTTCTTCGAAAACACTCGATAACTCATGGCAAATACGTAAACACGAACACTAGAAGTTGGGGGCGAACTCGAAATAGAAATTTTATAGTGGGGGCGAACTCGGTGTGGGTGAAACCGTTATCATTCTGTTCAAACCTCCATCACTATCATAAGTAATGTTCCAGCCACAGTTAAGTTCCAAAAAGGTCTACCAATTTTCCTTATCAAGCTAACAAGAAGACAAAGAAATCATCATTATTGTACATGTCATGTGCACACCATGGGGCAAAATTAAGGCAACCATTCTGCAACATACCACTTATTGTAGTTATTCCAAAATAACAGACATCAGCTAGAAGCTCCAACTCTGCTTTCCATTTGATCCAAGAGAATGGACCTTGAAATTAAAATGTTATTGGTGAATTACTTAAATTATATATTATTTTAGTTGAAATTTCCATGAATTACAAATTTCGACAAGGACAAGAATGATAGACTCTATATTAAAAAGAGAATGAATTAAGTTGCACGTTTTTCTTTGTGCGGAAATCTGTTTTATCAAGGGATTAATTCTTACCAAAGAATAATTAACGAGTTAAAAAATTATCTTCATTATCCAGCAAAGGAGATATAATGTCAACATACAAGGGCATTTCAGTATATTTAAGTAAAGAAATTGACAGAGCACACCTCGGAAATTCCTGTAAATTTGTCCAATTCCCTCTCTCAAGAAACCGAGATAGTACACATCTTTTTGGTTCGAACGAACGAGTTCCGGTTGCCCTGCACGAACAAACATTTGTAAACGCTTGTTGAAGAGTTATTCTGTGCATGCAATCATCGTGTGGAATCTTTTAGAGACATGCTGATGCTTCATATTGGACTAACAACCACAACCAACATCTCCGCCATTTTGGGTTCATGTCGCGGAAGACTGGCGCCAATATGAAAGGTACTCTTTCTCAGGTTCTCTCGAAAGAACAACTCACGTCGAGGTTGTTTCAAACTACTGCAGCTTTGCTTGAGTATAAGACATCTTTTCAAGGTTTTACTCTAGTCAGGGAAGATTATATGTATAACTAGAGAGAATGGAAGTTCCACAAAAGTAATTTCCCTACTGCTACGTGTCAGCCTTTCCATAAGGTTATGAACAGTGGTAGCACGACTTTATTCTGACCCATACAAAAGCTTGGCCAGATTTTTGTAGCCCATTGGTGACCGGATTAACAGGGCTCCACTGTAGTTAATTTTTTCCAAGGTTTAAACGTAATTTACAATTCAACTTAGGAGCAGAATCCAGAAGTCAGCACGGAAAGGCACCAGCGGCAGCCACTCTTACCCTACCCAGCAGCCATGTGAACAAGCCAGACCAAAACACTGATCCATGTCCCTTACTTTTTGAAAAGCACAAATCACAGGTACAATATCAACTACTGAATTAGGGCCGGGGGAAGACGCGTATGGTACTAATTAGGGAAACCCAAACTACGCTAATTTAATTTCTTATGGTAATTTTCTTAACTCACCACAAGACAGGCAAGTGAAGGCTACTCAAAGAATCTACCGTACCGATTTTGGGTAGCCAATCATACAGCAGGAGTGGTTAATGATCTTCCCAGTTTGCAGAAGTTGCCACAAGGACGAAAATAAACCCAGACAGTGGCTGTACATTATACCTGTAGCCTATTATGCACACGGACAGCCTTTTTTTTGCAATACTTGTCCCTGTACTGAAAACACTGTTCCTGCTAGGTTTGAAGGCTTTAGAACTTTCCTGTACTATGAATTTTGGATAAATGTACCAGTCGCCATGTTTTTTCCCTTCAGAGGGTTGGCTTCTTCATTTTATTAACAAAACACACAACACTCATTAATCTTCTTATAGTGGCCCTTTAATGCTCCAACAAAACAAGTCTGACAATAAATTATAAACACAAATGACTGGAAATATAGTACAGCACAAGAGGAGAGTTTCTAGCAAATATTGAACTCTTCACTTTTGAAGTTGTTCCGTGCTATCTACACACACTGTCATTATAGGACCAAAGGTGATGATGCACTCCTGGTTGAGTGTTACATGAAGTATAATACACCAAAATGGCTTCTGAAGGTCGACGAATCTGGCATAAGTTCAGATGTTTACTTTGATGTCATCATCTTCACAAATTCTGCAAGTACAGAGACAAAACAAAATGTATCTCAGAACACTGAATCTTGGATTTGTACAAGTAGACATGTTCAGTGGTATCCAGACACAACTCACTCGCTTGCACAAATAATAGTGTATGATTACCTAGCAGTGCCTGGGTGCCACAGGCTACTAACTTTTGACTTTGAGCAACTGGGAAAGCTGACTTTTTTCATATAAGCCTAAGTGCTGGGCACCCAGGATTTCATGGTTAGGAACCTCTAGGCTCCTTGAAATTTTTCTTAGACCACAGCCTTGATTACTGAACTACACGTGTTTAGCTAGGAAGCAAAAAGGGTACTTTATACTCCGAACATAGCTGCACAAGTGTCGCACCACGAAACTGTTCTACCAATGTAAGTTTAACAACAAGCTTCTGCATGCTTCTTAGCAAATGTTTCAACAGTGTTCCTTACCCTCATAATTGACTTGCCCGTCGCCATCGATATCTGCTTCCCTGATCATCTCGTCCACTTCTTCATCTGTGAGTTTCTCTCCCAGGTTTGTCATAACATGTCGCAACTCAGCAGCACTGATGAAACCATTGCCGTCTTTGTCAAACACTCGGAAAGCCTCCTTGATTTCCTCTTCACTGTCGGTATCTTTCATTTTCCTTGCCATCATGGTGAGAAACTCAGGGAAATCAATTGTTCCATTACCTGTTTATGAAAACAAAATGTAAGCAAGGGAACTGGTCATTAAAACACTTTGGAAAAAGACACAATCCCATGCATTTTCAGCCAGCAGCAACCAAATGTCTGACACTCTGTATGAAATACCAATATAAAAAAACTGGAACCGGGATCTTGTGGTTCCAGTTTGATTGTGCAAGTGTTTAACTTCAATAATGGTTTGTGAAATGTCTAGAAAGAGCAAATGTTGCGATAAATGCTGGTTTGCCTTTTGATTAAGTCGAAGGTTTCAATTCTTGGTGCTTACAAAAAGAATCACAGCCTCTGGAGAAGAGATTGGAGGGTTGCGCAATACACCCAATTCGTAACAGGTCGCCAAACTGGTGACGGTCTGTGACAGGTCTTGACGGCCCATCACCGTTTGTCAGTTTGCGCCATGTCAGCAGACCATCACGTTTGGGATGGATGGTAACAACCCTTGACCGTTTGCCAGGTCACAAGGAACTTAGAAAAAAACATATTTGTACTATGAAGGGGTGAAACTGTCGGCAGATCGTCCTGATCGGGACAGATCGTGACAACCCGTGATGGATGGTGACGATTCATGACAGTTTGTTCATTCGCGAGAGACTTAAATAATTTTCATGGCGGTATTATGAAGGGAGGTGAAAATGTTGGCCGTCCCAATCAGGACAGATTGCCACAACCAGGATGGACGGTGACGATTCGTGACCGTTTGTCAGTTCACGAGAGACTTATCATTAGTGTGCGTCGTTCTTTAAACTTGTGCAAACGTTTGTGGCCCCCCTTTTTTAGAACAAGTATTCACACACTTCATTCGCCTGTTTATTTCTGCTCTCCCTTTTCGTGACATGACTTCCGGTGTGACGGTCGAACCGGTTAATCCGTCACCCCTTTTGCGACCCGTTATGGATCGGGTGTATTGGACATGAGTGAGAGATTGAGGGTGACAGGCAATGGGGTACAAACGAAACTGAAAAAAGCAACAGTATATGTACATGTATGGCAGATCACAATAGAATTTCTATTCTGCTATATCAACATACCATCTGCATCCACTTCATTGATCATATCCTGAAGTTCTGCTTCTGTTGGGTTTTGTCCAAGAGACCTCATTACTGTTCCCAGTTCCTTTGTGGTGATTGTACCATCTCCATCCTTGTCAAACAGTGAGAATGCTTCTTTGAATTCTGCAAGCCAGAGATGACACACACATTAAAATTAATGTTAAAAGAACACATTGCAACATACATGTATACACTGCTTGGTTCTTTTGATACAGCATTATCCAAGTGATATTGGATCATTGATCCTGATCAAGGTCATCTCAATGGAACACACTCTTGGGTGCCCAAACCCTTCAGATGCATAAACTCTTATTGAACCAAAAACCTCCTACAAAAATACGCCCACAAAAAGCCCTTGGAACAATTAGTACCATGACTTTTTGTGGGAGGTTACAGTATTTCAGTGCTTACCAGCAATCTGTTCCTCTGTAAGTTGATCAGCCTAAAGAGGATGGCAAAATACATGAGCTTTATGTGTCAACCATAAGCACTAATGAAAATACATGTATTTCACTACTAATAAGAATTGGAAGCCAGTGGTGTGTGGGACACTCAGGTACAAATAACGACATGTAGAAAAAACTATTTTTTTGACTTCCACTGACAGGTTTCTCTGATGATGCTGTCAGCAACAAAATTATCAATTGTAAACAATCACTTTTAGGTTTGAAAGTAGATTTACTAACAGTGTGATAGACACCAAACACTTCAATTTTCTCAACTTTCCCAGCTTCCAGTTTTGAAAAGCCAAATGAATTGAAACCTGGTTGATTTCATTAGTGGGGGTACATACTCTTTAAAGCTTTTAAAATTCCATGACCTTCCCAAGTTTTCCATTACCAAAGTTATGTGGTCAGTAACAGAACTGTCTTGACACTGCATTCCCGAACACATTCTTGTGCGTTGCAGCACAGGCAAACCACTCTATGTGTTTGCGGTTAATAGTTGTTTATATGAAACAAACAGAATCTATGAGGGTTATGAAAAAAGCTCCGAAAATTGCATATCTAAATTTACATCTCGGTCTGAATATCCCAATCAAGTTAAATGAAGCATTAATGGACTCATGTGTGGTGTTTTTTCACCTTCCTGGGCCATCTGAAGCGTCTTTTTATGAAATTACTTTTGGCCGCCGTGGGATGCCAAGTGCTGATTGGTAGATTTGAAATGGCCTGCATGCCTTGAATTCCTTTGGTTGCTGAGTTTGGCAACAATCATATTGAGAAAGCTGTATTCCTGATTACAGCATTGATTTTCTCTGAAAATGTTGGAGGTATGCTCAAATTTGGCGAAGAGATAGAGAAAAATCTCCTCAATCACCAACAATTGCCACTGAGGTGAGATTTTCAGTATTTTGGCGTTAATTCCATTTTAAAGTGGAGGAGGTTGTGGCTGGCAGCCGCCTAGTTCCGAGCTTTGTCTCCTTGTCTCCCTCTCATCTTAACTGTCTCCACCCAATAGTGATTTCGTTAAAGATGCTTCAGACAGCCCAGGAAGGTGAAAAAACACCAAATGAATCGATTAACATTGCATTTAACATAATTGGGATATTCAGACCAAGATGTAATTTAGATATGCAATTTTGAGAGCTTTATTCATAACCCTCACAGATTCTGTTTGTTTCGTATAAACAATTATTAACCATGAACACAGAGAGTGGTCTGCCTGTGGTCGTAGTTGCAGAGATTCCAACCCCTTTTGAAGGAAAATAGGGAGACTCTTTTGGCGCCAAAGGCGCCAGCCTCTAGGGGGGTCTGGGGGCATGCCCCCCCGGGAAATTTTGCAAATTTAGGTTTTCTCAAATGCCTTTTCCTGCATTTTGACATCATTTCTGAGTTATTCTATAAGGTCTTTAGTTTATTCTTATCACAGACATCTTTGGGCTGTTCTTTACTGTTGTTAATCCATCTTTTTTGAGCTGCTAAATGGAGTAAGACTGCTGGCCTGATGAGTCTGCACAACACTCGGTGAGAGACTGGGGGGATAATACGAGAAGAAAGTGTAATACATTGCACAAAATTCTCAAGATTAGCATTTTTTTCCCCCTTGTTTTCACAATTTCATGATAAATTGGGAGAATTTGATATGAATCAGGAGAGCGGGAGGCAACACATCAAATCGGGAGTCTCCCGATCAAATTGGAATGGTTGGAATCTCTGCAGTTGATCAACTATAACAGCTTCTCAAACACATATCTAGTCTAAAGCTGCTTAAAACTTCAAAAAAAGAAATCATTTATAGTCCAATATTACACTTTCAGTTGTAAGATGCTCTAAACAATTTGGACTCCACTAAGGCACATTACCGTTATTAAATTAAAATTTCAAGATCAATGAAATCAAGATGTCAATTTTAATCACTACACTGTGGGCGTGATTTTAAAACAGTAATACAAAATAACTTATCTGAAGTCGCTGGAACTTACGACGTAATTCTATAGCTATGGGTTAGTTTAAAATAAAATGAAGAATCTTAACGGAAAACAACACCATGTGCCGTACCATAAACCAATGAAAGGACACTGTCACGAAATCGACAAAAGCTCCTTCGAATAACTGTTGTGCAACGAGAATACACGGTGAGATCTTTTGTGAATTTTGATTTACGCTTTTGTTATTATCGTTGCTGGACTTAATAAGGATGTCTGATAGTCTAAATGGTTACTGTCACTCCAGTCGAAGAATTGATATCATGCAGATGATCAACAAAACCGTAGAAACCAGAGGAACAACAAGTCGAAAGGTTACAGATTGCCCAAACGAAAGATATTTATAGGCTTGTATTCAACCATTCCCTCGGCCTCGCTGTTATGGATTATTTGCCATAATTTTGTGTTATCAAATATCAAAAGAAACCTTACCATTCTGCTCACGCTGTCTGTACG
>NW_027670743.1:17500-18738 GCF_964199315.1 Orbicella franksi
AACTTTTTGCAGGAAACTATTGGCCAGCTCGAGTCACGTGCAGGCGCTAAGTTTGGCGCTGTCACATCATCGTTAAGGGGGTGTTCTACACTATCTTAAAACTGGGCGTCGGTCCCCCTATTCTATAAGCACCCTTAAGGTTTTCACCATTTTCAAAACTTTTTGCGGGAAACGATTGGCCAGCTCGAATTACGTGCAGGCGCCAAGTTTCGCGCTGTCACATCATCGTTAAGGGGGGTGAGCTACACTATCTTAAAACTGGGCGTCGGTCCCCCTATTCTATAAGCACCCTTAAGATTTTCACCATTTTCAAAACTTTTTGCGGGAAACAATTGGCCAGCTCGAGTTACGTGCAGGCACCAAGTTTGGCGCTGTCACATCATCGTTAAGGGGGTGTTCTACACTATCTTAAAACTGGGCGTCGGTCCCCCTATTCTATAAGCACCCTTAAGGTTTTCACCATTTTCAAAACTTTTTGCGGGAAACGATTGGCCAGCTCGAGTTACGTGCAGGCGCCAAGTTTCGCGCTGTCACATCATCGTTAAGGGGGGTGAGCTACACTATCTTAAAACTGGGCGTCGGTCCCCTATTCTATAAGCACCCTTAAGATTTTCACCATTTTCAAAACTTTTTGCGGGAAACAATTGGCCAGCTCGAGTTACGTGCAGGCACCAAGTTTGGCGCTGTCACATCATCGTTAAGGGGGGTGTGCTACACTATCTTAAAACTGGGCGTCGGTCCCCCTATTCTATAAGCACCCTTAAGATTTTCACCATTTTCAAAACTTTTTGCGGGAAACGATTGGCCAGCTCGAGTTACGTGCAGGCGCAAGATTTGGCGCTGTCACATCATCGTTAAGGGGGGTGTGCTACACTATCTTAAAACTGGGCGTCGGTCCCCCTGTTCTATAGGCACCCTTAAGATTTTCACCATTTTCAAAACTTTTTGCGGGAAACGATTGGCCAGCTCGAGTTACGTGCAGGTGCCAGGTTTGGCGCTGTCACATCATCATTAAGAGGGCGTGTGTTCTACTAAATTAAAACAGGGTGTCGGTCCCCTATAGTATAAGCACCCTTAAGATTTTCACCATTTTCAAAACTTTTTGCGGGAAACTATTGGCCAGCTTAAGTTACGTGCAGGCGCCAAGTTTAGCCAAGTTTAACCCTAACCTTCACCCTAACTCTTACCCTAACCCTAAACTCTAACCCTAGGGTTACCCTAACGCTAACCCTAACCCT
>NW_027670744.1:15000-17459 GCF_964199315.1 Orbicella franksi
CTCGAGCTGGCCAATTGTTTCGCGCAAAACGTTTTGAAAATGGTGAAAATCTTAAGAGTGCTTATGGTATATGGGCACTAACGCCCAGTTTTAAGATAGTGTAGCAAATCCCCTTAACGATGATGTGACAGCGCCAAACTTGGCGCCTGCACGTAACTCGAGCTGGCCAATAGTTTGCCGCAAAACGTTTTGAAAGTGGTAAAAATCTTAAGGGTGCTTATAGATTAGGGGGACCGACGCCCAGTTTTAAGATAGTGTAGCACACCCCCCTTAACGATGATGTGACAGCGCCAAACTTGGCGCCTGCACGTAACTCGAGCTGGCCAATAGTTTGCCGCAAAAAGGTTTGAAAATGGTGAAAATCTTAAGGGTGCTTATAGATAAGGGGGACCGACGCCCAGTTTTAAGATAGTGTAGCACACCCCCCTTAACGATGATGTGACAGCGCCAAACTGGGCGCCTGCACGTAACTCGAGCTGGCCAATAGTTTGCCGCAAAAAGTTTTGAAAATGGTGAAAATCTTAAGGGTGCTTATAGATAAGGGGGACCGACGCCCAGTTTTAAGATAGTGTAGCACACCCCCCTTAACGATGATGTGACAGCGCCAAACTTGGCGCCTGCACGTAACTCGAGCTGGCCAATAGTTTGCCGCAAAAAGTTTTGAAAATGGTGAAAATCTTAAGGGTGCTTATAGAATAGGGGGACCGACGCCCAGTTTTAAGATAGTGTAGCACACCCCCCTTAACGATGATGTGACAGCGCCAAACTTGGCGCCTGCACGTAACTCGAGCTGGCCAATAGTTTGCCACAAAAAGTTTTGAAAATGGTGAAAATCTTAAGGGTGCTTATAGAATAGGGGGACCGACGCCCAGTTTTAAGATAGTGTAGCACACCCCCCTTAACGATGACGTGACAGCGCCAAACTTGGCGCCTGCACGTAACTCGAGCTGGCCAATAGTTTGCCGCACAAAGTTTTGAAAAAGTGTAAAATCCCAATTTTGCGCTCTTTAGGGTGTGGTCTTTGAGCTTCGGGTTTTCGTCGGGAAATTTCGGCAATCATCGGTCATCTTCGTGGAAATCTCTTCGTTTTCGTAACTCTGACATGCAGACGCACGTTTGGAATGCCATGGGGAGCGCTTTGGAGCAGTTTCGAAAAATCGAAATTTTCGACATTTTTCTAAGTGTCTAAACTTGGTTGGGGGAATAGACGGTTTCGGGTTATAATGTAGGGCAGGCATCGGGAAAGACCGAAAGAGCAATTGAGCTGTATCGGTCCGTAACAGTAAGCCCTGCTCGGTAATGTGTTCTCGGGTAGGAAAGGAGGGTATTTGGAGGAAAAAGGAGCAAAGTCGACCAAACTTGCTCGGTCGGTAGCATGAAATGACTGAACTTGAAGCCAAGTTGTCTCGGTGTGGACAACGAGAGAACGGATGGATGTTGTACCTGATGGCCTTTGGCCAAGAATAGCGGCTTAGATTCGGAAGAATCATTCTTCCCCGATGTATCTTGTCGGCATTCCGTGCACTTGGCTGTCTCACTGGTATGCCGGAAGCTTACTAGGGTGAAGCAGTGGAAAGACGTGGCAAAGAGAGAACGGGTTTCCCTCGGACAGGGTCGAACGCCTCGTGCGTCTTCCATGGCCGGGAGGATTCCCAGTGCAGCTTGACGGTGAAATGCCAGCCTCCTTTCAAAGGAAGCAGACGCAATAGGGTTCCCGCCGGGTTCCCTGAGGGATAGCTACCTGGTTGATCCTGCCAGTAGTCATATGCTTGTCTCAAAGATTAAGCCATGCATGTCTAAGTATAAGCACTTGTACTGTGAAACTGCGAATGGCTCATTAA
Source organism: Orbicella franksi (assembly GCF_964199315.1). NCBI lineage: Eukaryota > Metazoa > Cnidaria > Anthozoa > Scleractinia > Merulinidae > Orbicella > Orbicella franksi. The sequence continues at coordinate 16,842 of NW_027670744.1, forward strand.
ATCAGTTATCGTTTATTTGATTGTACCATTACTACTTGGATAACCGTAGTAATTCTAGAGCTAATACATGCGAAAAGTCCCGACTTCTGGAAGGGATGTATTTATTAGATTAAAAACCAATGCGGGTTCTGCCCGGTTCTTTGGTGATTCATAGTAACTGATCGAATCGCACGGCCTTGAGCTGGCGATGTTTCATTCAAATTTCTGCCCTATCAACTGTCGATGGTAAGGTAGTGGCTTACCATGGTTGCAACGGGTGACGGAGAATTAGGGTTCGATTCCGGAGAGGGAGCCTGAGAAACGGCTACCACATCCAAGGAAGGCAGCAGGCGCGCAAATTACCCAATCCTGACTCAGGGAGGTAGTGACAAGAAATAACAATACAGGGCTTTTCCAAGTCTTGTAATTGGAATGAGTACAACTTAAATCCTTTAACGAGGATCCATTGGAGGGCAAGTCTGGTGCCAGCAGCCGCGGTAATTCCAGCTCCAATAGCGTATATTAAAGTTGTTGCAGTTAAAAAGCTCGTAGTTGGATTTCGGGATGGCTCGGCCGGTCTGCCGCAAGGTATGTTACTGGCCGCGCTGTTCTTCCTCGCAAAGACTGTGTGTGCTCTTA
>NW_027670747.1:15000-17500 GCF_964199315.1 Orbicella franksi
CTCGGGGAGCCTTTTGGAGTGCTTGAAATTTTTGGGCCAGGTCCCTTTCGGACGGTTTACTTTGTGGACTTGTCGTAATTTGATTGGAAAGATGTTTGGGCAATTGGGCTTTGGTTTTTTGGTTTTTGTTTTATTGGCTTTTGAGTGGGGGAGCCTTTTGGACTTAGGGTTAGCGTTAGGGTAAGCCTAGGGTTAGAGTTTAGGGTTAGGGTTAGCGTTAGGGTAACCCTAGGGTTAGAGTTTAGGGTTAGGGTAAGAGTTAGGGTGAAGGTTAGGGTTAAACTTGGCTAAACTTGGCGCCTGCACGTAACTTAAGCTGGCCAATAGTTTCCCGCAAAAAGTTTTGAAAATGGTGAAAATCTTAAGGGTGCTTATACTATAGGGGACCGACACCCTGTTTTAATTTAGTAGAACACACGCCCTCTTAATGATGATGTGACAGCGCCAAACCTGGCACCTGCACGTAACTCGAGCTGGCCAATCGTTTCCCGCAAAAAGTTTTGAAAATGGTGAAAATCTTAAGGGTGCCTATAGAACAGGGGGACCGACGCCCAGTTTTAAGATAGTGTAGCACACCCCCCTTAACGATGATGTGACAGCGCCAAATCTTGCGCCTGCACGTAACTCGAGCTGGCCAATCGTTTCCCGCAAAAAGTTTTGAAAATGGTGAAAATCTTAAGGGTGCTTATAGAATAGGGGGACCGACGCCCAGTTTTAAGATAGTGTAGCACACCCCCCTTAACGATGATGTGACAGCGCCAAACTTGGTGCCTGCACGTAACTCGAGCTGGCCAATTGTTTCCCGCAAAAAGTTTTGAAAATGGTGAAAATCTTAAGGGTGCTTATAGAATAGGGGACCGACGCCCAGTTTTAAGATAGTGTAGCTCACCCCCCTTAACGATGATGTGACAGCGCGAAACTTGGCGCCTGCACGTAACTCGAGCTGGCCAATCGTTTCCCGCAAAAAGTTTTGAAAATGGTGAAAACCTTAAGGGTGCTTATAGAATAGGGGGACCGACGCCCAGTTTTAAGATAGTGTAGAACACCCCCTTAACGATGATGTGACAGCGCCAAACTTGGTGCCTGCACGTAACTCGAGCTGGCCAATTGTTTCCCGCAAAAAGTTTTGAAAATGGTGAAAATCTTAAGGGTGCTTATAGAATAGGGGGACCGACGCCCAGTTTTAAGATAGTGTAGCTCACCCCCCTTAACGATGATGTGACAGCGCGAAACTTGGCGCCTGCACGCAATTCGAGCTGGCCAATCGTTTCCCGCAAAAAGTTTTGAAAATGGTGAAAACCTTAAGGGTGCTTATAGAATAGGGGGACCGACGCCCAGTTTTAAGATAGTGTAGAACACCCCCTTAACGATGATGTGACAGCGCCAAACTTAGCGCCTGCACGTGACTCGAGCTGGCCAATAGTTTCCTGCAAAAAGTTTTGAAAAAGTGTAAAATCCCAATTTTGCGCTCTTTAGGGTGTGGTCTTTGAGCTTCGGGTTTTCGTCAGAAAATTTCGGCAATCATCGGTCATCTTCGTGGAAATCTCTTCGTTTTCGTAACTCTGACATGGTGACGCATGTTTGGAATGCCATGGGGAGCGCTTTGGAGCAGTTTTGAAAAATCGAAATTTTCGAAATTTTTCTAAGTGTCTAAACTTGGTTGGGGGAATAGACGGTTTCGGGTTATAATGTAGGGCAGGCATCGGGAAAGACCGAAAGAGCAATTGAGCTGTATCGGTCCGTAACAGTAAGCCCTGCTCGGTAATGTGTTCTCGGGTACGAAAGGAGGGTATTTGGAGGAAAAAGGAGCAAAGTCGACTAAACTTGCTCGGTCGGTAGCATGAAATGACTGAACTTGTAGCCAAGTTGTCTCGGTGTGGACAACGAGAGAACGGATGGATGTTGTACCTGATGGCCTTTGGCCAAGAATAGCGGCTTAGATTCGGAAGAATCATTCTTCCCCAATGTATCTTGTCGGCATTCCGTGGACTTGGCTGTCTCACTGGTATGCCGGAAGCTTACTAGGGTGAAGCAGTGGAAAGACGTGGCAAAGAGAGAACGGGTTTCCCTCGGACAGGGTCGAACGCCTCGTGCGTCTTCCATGGCCGGGAGGATTCCCAGTGCAGCTTGACGGTGGAATGCCAGCCTCCTTTCAAAGGAAGCAGACGCAAAAGGGTTCCCGCCGGGTTCCCTGAGGGATAGCTACCTGGTTGATCCTGCCAGTAGTCATATGCTTGTCTCAAAGATTAAGCCATGCATGTCTAAGTATAAGCACTTGTACTGTGAAACTGCGAATGGCTCATTAAATCAGTTATCGTTTATTTGATTGTACCATTACTACTTGGATAACCGTAGTAATTCTAGAGCTAATACATGCGAAAAGTCCCGACTTCTGGAAGGGATGTATTTATTAGATTAAAAACCAATGCGGGTTCTGCCCGGTTCTTTGGTGATTCATAGTAACTGATCGAATCGCACGGCCTTGAGCTGGCGATGTTTC
>NW_027670749.1:47500-50246 GCF_964199315.1 Orbicella franksi
AATGGTGAAAATCTTAAGGGTGCCTATAGAACAGGGGGACCGACGCCCAGTTTTAAGATAGTGTAGCACACCCCCCTTAACGATGATGTGACAGCGCCAAATCTTGCGCCTGCACGTAACTCGAGCTGGCCAATCGTTTCCCGCAAAAAGTTTTGAAAATGGTGAAAATCTTAAGGGTGCTTATAGAATAGGGGGACCGACGCCCAGTTTTAAGATAGTGTAGCACACCCCCCTTAACGATGATGTGACAGCGCCAAACTTGGTGCCTGCACGTAACTCGAGCTGGCCAATTGTTTCCCGCAAAAAGTTTTGAAAATGGTGAAAATCTTAAGGGTGCTTATAGAATAGGGGACCGACGCCCAGTTTTAAGATAGTGTAGCTCACCCCCCTTAACGATGATGTGACAGCGCGAAACTTGGCGCCTGCACGTAACTCGAGCTGGCCAATCGTTTCCCGCAAAAAGTTTTGAAAATGGTGAAAACCTTAAGGGTGCTTATAGAATAGGGGGACCGACGCCCAGTTTTAAGATAGTGTAGAACACCCCCTTAACGATGATGTGACAGCGCCAAACTTGGTGCCTGCACGTAACTCGAGCTGGCCAATTGTTTCCCGCAAAAAGTTTTGAAAATGGTGAAAATCTTAAGGGTGCTTATAGAATAGGGGGACCGACGCCCAGTTTTAAGATAGTGTAGCTCACCCCCCTTAACGATGATGTGACAGCGCGAAACTTGGCGCCTGCACGCAATTCGAGCTGGCCAATCGTTTCCCGCAAAAAGTTTTGAAAATGGTGAAAACCTTAAGGGTGCTTATAGAATAGGGGGACCGACGCCCAGTTTTAAGATAGTGTAGAACACCCCCTTAACGATGATGTGACAGCGCCAAACTTAGCGCCTGCACGTGACTCGAGCTGGCCAATAGTTTCCTGCAAAAAGTTTTGAAAAAGTGTAAAATCCCAATTTTGCGCTCTTTAGGGTGTGGTCTTTGAGCTTCGGGTTTTCGTCAGAAAATTTCGGCAATCATCGGTCATCTTCGTGGAAATCTCTTCGTTTTCGTAACTCTGACATGGTGACGCATGTTTGGAATGCCATGGGGAGCGCTTTGGAGCAGTTTTGAAAAATCGAAATTTTCGAAATTTTTCTAAGTGTCTAAACTTGGTTGGGGGAATAGACGGTTTCGGGTTATAATGTAGGGCAGGCATCGGGAAAGACCGAAAGAGCAATTGAGCTGTATCGGTCCGTAACAGTAAGCCCTGCTCGGTAATGTGTTCTCGGGTACGAAAGGAGGGTATTTGGAGGAAAAAGGAGCAAAGTCGACTAAACTTGCTCGGTCGGTAGCATGAAATGACTGAACTTGTAGCCAAGTTGTCTCGGTGTGGACAACGAGAGAACGGATGGATGTTGTACCTGATGGCCTTTGGCCAAGAATAGCGGCTTAGATTCGGAAGAATCATTCTTCCCCAATGTATCTTGTCGGCATTCCGTGGACTTGGCTGTCTCACTGGTATGCCGGAAGCTTACTAGGGTGAAGCAGTGGAAAGACGTGGCAAAGAGAGAACGGGTTTCCCTCGGACAGGGTCGAACGCCTCGTGCGTCTTCCATGGCCGGGAGGATTCCCAGTGCAGCTTGACGGTGGAATGCCAGCCTCCTTTCAAAGGAAGCAGACGCAAAAGGGTTCCCGCCGGGTTCCCTGAGGGATAGCTACCTGGTTGATCCTGCCAGTAGTCATATGCTTGTCTCAAAGATTAAGCCATGCATGTCTAAGTATAAGCACTTGTACTGTGAAACTGCGAATGGCTCATTAAATCAGTTATCGTTTATTTGATTGTACCATTACTACTTGGATAACCGTAGTAATTCTAGAGCTAATACATGCGAAAAGTCCCGACTTCTGGAAGGGATGTATTTATTAGATTAAAAACCAATGCGGGTTCTGCCCGGTTCTTTGGTGATTCATAGTAACTGATCGAATCGCACGGCCTTGAGCTGGCGATGTTTCATTCAAATTTCTGCCCTATCAACTGTCGATGGTAAGGTAGTGGCTTACCATGGTTGCAACGGGTGACGGAGAATTAGGGTTCGATTCCGGAGAGGGAGCCTGAGAAACGGCTACCACATCCAAGGAAGGCAGCAGGCGCGCAAATTACCCAATCCTGACTCAGGGAGGTAGTGACAAGAAATAACAATACAGGGCTTTTCCAAGTCTTGTAATTGGAATGAGTACAACTTAAATCCTTTAACGAGGATCCATTGGAGGGCAAGTCTGGTGCCAGCAGCCGCGGTAATTCCAGCTCCAATAGCGTATATTAAAGTTGTTGCAGTTAAAAAGCTCGTAGTTGGATTTCGGGATGGCTCGGCCGGTCTGCCGCAAGGTATGTTACTGGCCGCGCTGTTCTTCCTCGCAAAGACTGTGTGTGCTCTTAACTGAGTGTGCATAGGATCTGCGACGTTTACTTTGAAAAAATTAGAGTGTTCAAAGCAAGCCAGCGCTTGAATACATAAGCATGGAATAATGGAATAGGACTTTGGTTCTATTTTGTTGGTTTCTGGAACTGAAGTAATGATTAAGAGAGACAGTTGGGGGCATTCGTATTTCGTTGTCAGAGGTGAAATTCTTGGATTTACGAAAGACGAACTACTGCGAAAGCATTTGCCAAGAATGTTTTCATTAATCAAGAACGAAAGTTAGAGGATCGAAGACGATCAGATACCGTCCTAGTTCTAACCATAAACGATGCCAACTAGGGATC